>NW_027675128.1:0-145000 GCF_904066995.2 Poecilia reticulata | reverse complement strand
GCAATACAAAAAAGCATAAACGAACAGCAGAAGCAGAACAGTTTGATACATGATTTACTGAACTTGATTAAATCTTGCAGATCTTTAAAAAATAGTTACGAAATTGAAGTAAAAGTATATATATATATATATATATATATATATATATATATATATATATATATATATATATATATATATATATATATAATACATATATATATATATATATATATATATATATATATATATATATATATCACAGGAAGCAGGTAACAGACATTATCATTGAAAGATAAGAATGAAACCATTTATAAAGATATGTTCACCCTGTGATTTGTATTATAAAGTATCTATTTATCATTTAATTTGAACAAGCAAAGCCAGTGATGCAGCACCTGGGATTGCACAACTTCTCGCTAACTGCACTGGTTGTTATTCTATGAGAGCAATGCTCCGTCTGTCTGTACGTCGCAAATAACATGGTTAAAAACATTTAATGTATGAACTGATTTTCCATAATTTATTCTATGTATTTTATGTACTGTGTTTTTATTGTCATCAACTGTGTGTGTAACGTGTTTCGTTTGCTGAGGAGCGATCTTTAACGGCAAATTATTGAAGATAGCAAACAGCATGCAGATTCTTAATTGAGGCAGGCAGTTCTCGTGCCTTATCGCTGGGGGCACTCATGAGCCCAGATATTGTAGCTCAACTGCAGAGTAAGAGACGGTACCAGGGAGCTAGCCACACATTAGCTGTGCTAATACAGAGAGTGAGAAAGACGTGGTTTTGAGTTGTACTTTCGTGTTTAATATATTTATTAGCATTTTCACTGTAATTTACAAAGTTCTTCAAAGGAATAGGAAAGACAAAATATACAAACCACAAATAATAATAAAAAAAAACCAAACACATCCCACCCAATAAACAACAACATTCCCCTAAATACTGTCACCTAAAAAGTGTGTAGCAAAAACTGAAAAGTTAAGAAATTACAAAAATCTGTCAAGATTTACTGAAGCAGTGCTCAACCAAAATTTCCAGGGTCAGCTATTCCAGAACCTCTGTTGAAGGTTTATTGAAAAGTCATAAATGATTTTCATGTGTCATGAAATGTATTCTCAGAGCCTCTCATCACATATCTGATTTTCTCTAGTTTTAGGTTAAGTAGAACGTCTTTTATCCAGTTTGACACTGTGGGTGGAGCGGCATCCTTCCATCTAAGGAGAATTAGGCGGCGTGCTAGCAAAGTTGAGAAAGCAATTACCTTCCTGCCTCCTGTAGGTAAACCTAGACCCTCAGGAGTAACCCCAAAGAGCAGCATGAGTGGATTTGGAGTAATTTTAACCCCAAAAAACAGCTGACAGTGCTTCACAAATACCAGTCCAGTATATCTGTATCCTTGGGCAGTTCCAAAACATGTGTAATAGTGTGGCTTCTTCTAAATTACATCTGATTTGAGGGTAAATTTTGGCCAATTTAGATTTATGGAGATATGCCCGATGTACTAGTTTAAATTGGATAAGAGAGTGTCTCGCGCAAATTGATGATGAGTGGATTTTCCCCAAAATATCAGCCCAAACTGCCTCACTAATTGTAATTTGAAGATCCTGCTCCCAGGACTGTTTAATTATGGCAAAGGATCGGGAATCAAAATGGGAGATCAGTTTTATCCAGGAAGTGATCGCTTTGCGTCTTGTTGGATCGAAAGTCATCAACTCATTGATTACATTATCGGTAGGCTTATCAGGGAATATTGGCATAGATGATGTAATAAAATGCCTAACCTGTAAATATCTAAAAAAGTGTGAGGCTGGTAAATCAAATTTGTTAGACAATTGTTCAAAAGAAGCAAACTTGTTTTCAATATAGAGGTCTTTAAAATATATTAAGCCTTTACTCTGCCACACACCGAAAGTAGCATCTTGCAGTGAAGGAGGAAAAAGGTTATTAAATGCAATTGGGCTGGAAAGACTCATTTGATGAATACCAAAGTGTTTCCTAAATTGAGAGTAGATTGCCAGGGAGTTATAGACTATGCGGTTAGAGGAAGTACTTTTGAGAGGTAAAGGTAAAGGTGCACCGATCAAGGCTGGCATTGATAAAGGGCACAAGATAATTTTTCCATCTCCACCCAAATGGGACCATCATCATTGGAGCTGTAGTGCATCCAGAAAGACAAACAGTACAAGTTACATCCCCAATAATGGTGTCGGATATTGGGAAGGGCTAGACCCCCATCTTGTTTTGATTTTCGCAGATGATCCTTCTTAAGACGAGGTTTTTTGCCATTCCAAATGTAAGTCGAAACAGCCGAATCTAATTTTTTAAAATAAGAACCTGGAATGACAACAGGGAGACACTGAAAGAGGTATAAGAACCTAGGGAGCACTGACATCTTGATCGCATTCACTCTCCCCATTAGAGAGAGAGGAAGTACTGACCACTTATTTAGGTCATGTTGGGTCTCAGTAAGCAATTTCTCAAAATTACTCTTATAGAGGCCATCAAAAGTCTTTGTTATTGCAATACCTAGATAAACAAAGCTATGATTAGCTATTTTAAAAGGTGTGGCATTTGTGATATGATCTAGGCAGGCATTCAGAGGCATAAGCTCACTTTTGTGCATGTTTACTTTATACCCAGAAATGTCCCCAAACTGAGAGATGAGTGCTAAGATGTGAGGGATGCTCATTTCTGGCTCCGATATGTATAACAAAAGGTCATCGGCACAGAGAGAGAGTTTGTGCTCAACCCTGCCCCTGGTGATGCCTTTAATAAAGTTGTTTGTTCTTATTGCCAAAGCCAGAGGTTCAATAGCCAAAGCAAAAAGTAAAGGGCTAAGTGGACACCCTTGTCGAGTCCCACGGTGTAAGCTGAATGGTTTAGAGTAGAAATTATTTGTCAGAATCATGGCTGATGGAGAGGAATACAGTAACTTAACCCAAGATATAAATGGCCCACCAAAACCAAATCTCTCCAAAGTTTCAAACAAATAGATCCATTCTACTCTGTCGAATGCCTTCTCTGCATCAATAGAAAGAAGGCATTCAGAATTATTTTGACAAGGAGTATGCATAATATTCAGTAAACTACGTATATTAAAAAAAGAGCGTCTGCCTTTAATGAACCCTGTCTGATCTGGGGATATAATACTGGGTAAAACCCGCTCCAGCCGACAGGCCAGCACTTTTGCTAATATCTTATAATCACTGTTCAGTAATGATATAGGCCTGTAAGATTAACATTCTGTGGGATTCTTATCTTTTTTGAGCAGCAGTGTTATGCAGGCTTCATTCAAGGTGGGAGGGAGGAATCCCTTCTTGAAAGAATATTTATACATGTTTGCCAAAATTGGAGCCAGCTGATCAGAGAATGCTGCATAAAACTCGCTTGGCAAGCCATCTGGGCCAGGCGACTTCTGGGGTTGTAACAATTTAATTGCCCCCAAAATCTCCTGCTCCGAAATAGGCATGTCCAGAGCAGAAACTTGATCCGGGCTTAGATTGGGGATGGGTAAGTGTCCAAAAAAGTTCTGCAAGAGATAGGGATTACAACATGTATCAGAACGATATAATTTATTATAATGATGTTGAAAAGCATCATTTATTCCTTGCTGGTCCGTAATGATAGTGTCATCCTGAGATGTTATCCCACCAATAGTTAATTTGGCCCTTGCACCCCTAAGCTGCCTCGCCAAAACCTCCCCAGCCTTATCGCCATGCTCATATGTACTACTTCTATTTTTCAGCAATAAATATTCTATCGATTGTGATGTAATTAGACTGTGTTCTGCATGAAGCCTACAACGTTCTTTATGCAATTGTTGGGATGGATCTTGTGCATTCCTAGTATCCAAGTCTGCAATTTGACTTTCGAGATTAATTTGTTTGGACAAGGAGTCCTTTTTCTTCTTAGCCACAAAGGATATTACCTGACCTCTTATGTATGCCTTAAGGGCTTCACAGACCATAGAAACTGAGACATCTGGGGTGTTGTTAATTTCTAAAAATAGGGAAATATGGTTAGACATAAATTTAACAAAGCCTTCATCAGACAATAGGAGGGAGTTGAACCTCCAATGCTTTCTCTGGGCCCCTGTTTCAGGTATGTTAAATTCAATTAAGAGAGGAGCATGGTCAGAGATCACTATGGGTTTATAGTCACAGTTCTGGACATATGAGGTTAGATGATTATCAATAAAGAAGTAATCAATTCTACTATAACTCCCATGCACATGGGAAAAAGGAATATTGTCTGTCCTGGGGATGCAGAAAGCGCCAAAGGTCCACAATACCATATTCTGACAGAAAGGACTTCAGATAAGTTGCTGATTTAGTTGTAACATAGCCCGGTTTCACCGATGATTTATCCATCCCAGGGTTAAGACATAAATTAAAATCTCCTCCCATAATCAGCAAATGAGAATCTAGACAGGGCAGCAATTTAACAAGATGAGAAAAAAATTGAGAGTTATCATAGTTTGGAGCGTATATATTTGCTAAATCACATTCAAATTGTAAAGTTTCCCAGTTACTATAATATACCGCCCATTGGAATCCGCCACAATTGCTGATGGCGTAAATGATATATTTTATGAATAAGTATTGCAACTCCTCTTGCTTTACCCTGAAAAGTTGAATGGAAATGCTGCCCCACCCACCCACATTTTAAACGAGCACTGTCCCTATTATTAAGATGGGTTTCTTGAAGAAAAACCATTCCTGCACCTAAAATTTCATATGTATGAGGGCTTTTTTCCTTTTAACAGGGTGATTTAGACCCTTAACATTCCAAGTAATAATCTTAATTTTGCCTGCCATATTGCTCAAGATGAGGGAGAGAAAACAGAACTAGAGATGTCAAAGTACTAGGCAAATAAACATGTATATTCTGGTTGAGCAAAAATAAAAACATCTTAACAGTGACAGTAAAAACCCACCCCTCCAATAACCCCCAGGTGAAAATAGCTGCTAGAACGAACAGCACACCTAACTTCCCTAACTGAAACACCTCCATGCCAATGCTAGCCTAAAATGAAATAAAAATATCCCTCGCCCCGCGTAACAGTTGATACTGGGCATATATAACCCCACCAAGCCATACTAAAGTCTGAACATTGCTAGAATTAGAACAACCACCGAACATTTCAGCACATGGTAATGTCCTTTACCAAGGTATAAATAGAACAATTAACGCACCCCCATAGTAATAAGTTAGGAAGAGGTGTTAAAAGTCTCAATAAATTTCTCAGCATCCGCCACTGAGCCGAACGTCGTTCGGGTGCCGTCTGTGTTGGTGATCCGAAGCCTTGCGGGGAACATCAGTGCAGGTTTCAGACCCATTTTATACAAGGTGGACATTACCGACCTGTATTCCTTCCTCTGTTTAGCCACTTCTGGAGTGTAATCGTCGTAAATCCTGAAGGAATTGTTCTCATACTTAAGATCCCTTCTTTTCCGAGCTTCGCGAATCACCAGCTCCTTGTGTTGATAATTATGGAAGCAAATTATGACAGGCCGAGGTCGGTCCCTGGGGCCCGGTTTGGGGACCAGGCTGCGGTGGGCACGGTCCAGCTCTGGTGCAGAGGGGAGGATGTCATGTCCAAAGGCATCGCATAATAACTGGGAGAAGAACTTGCTTGGTAGTGGTCCTTCGATGTCTTCAGGCAGGCCAATAATGCGGACGTTGTTCCTCCTGCTTCTCCCCTCCAGCTCAGTTAGCTTAGCCTTTAGCTTCCCATTATCGGACCTCAGCCCCTCGCAGCACCGCTCGACCTCTTCCAACCGCTGATGAAGTAACTCAGCGTTGTCCTCAAGTGAAGTCATACGTTTACCGTGATTACCAACAGTCTCCTGGAGCCCATCCAGCTTCTCGTTTACTTCTTTAAAGTCCTTTTTCAGTTCGGAAAGCAGCGCTAGCTTAAGTTCGGCTAACGCAGCCACCATATCGGTTTTAGTGATGGCGACCTCAGGTTCGGCTTTTTCGCTCATTTTAGAAGTTTTGGGTGGCATTATTACGCAGAATATGACAAATTCTATATATTCATCAAAAGTTCACTGGTTAAATAGGCTTGGTAGGCCTTAAAAGGTAAAGATAGCGGGAGCGCGAAGATACTGCGTCCTCACTCCATAATCGCCCCCTCCGGAAGTCCTGAGTTGTACTTTAAAGGTTTCTCCCTTTGCTATTAAGCACAGCACGAATTTAATAATATCTACATATCTAAGTTTGTTTGACGGAATTATAACAGAATTATTCTGCGGAGGCGGCGCTGCTATGGATGTCATAGCAGCGTAAAGCTCTCCAATGCTGGAGAGCTTTAATGCCCTCCAGCATTGTACGCATGCGCATAATTTCCTTATGTAAACAATAACATGCAGGGTCTAGATTTGTAAATCTGATTATAAGTAAGTTGGAGCCTCACCAGCTATAAATATCACCGCACAAAATGTTTTTTGCAGATTTGCATGCAACAAAGATTTTTTGTTGCATGCAACGATGCAATGATGTACATTTATTAATGTACATCATTAATATATGATGTACATTTATTAATGTTTGTGATGGAAAACCTTACATGGATTTAATTTTTGTAAAATAGCCAAATGAGTTTTGTAAACCAAAAGATTTTTAATTTGTAAATGGATTGGAAAATTTGGGACTTGAGGTCAAAAAATGACCATAACCACACTCACTTTAAATGCAAAATAAATAAATTGAATATAAACCTGAGGAGGCATCCTAAATCAACATCACTAAAGATTAAACATGCCTTTTTGTTACTGGAGACCATATTCAAACATCTATCAAAGCTATATAAACAATTGTATTTTTTAAGTATGTTTTTAATACATAGTTCATCATATTTAAACTGTCAGTTCATTATTATGAATCTAATTATGTCAAAGTGGGAAGTGTTAAACTATAAATACACTTTAAGTGGTGTTTTAGAAAAAATAGTCATTCCACTAATTTTATACTAATTAACAGAAGCCAAAATTTGTACAAAACCTGAACTCTTTAAAAATGTTGAATAGCTTTTGTAACAAAATGTAACAAAAAGCATAAATTAGCAGGAGCTGAAATTATCACAGAAACTCAAATTAAAAATGTAGCCCTAGGCGGAAATTCAACCTGTAAGACGCGTCCGGCATCACTTATCACCACGGCTTCATCCCAACCAATCAGGACGCACCACCTCTCTACCTCGATCCAATCACCTGGCAAGAGATCCTTCAAAAGGCGAAGCAACCACAGATCCACCCGCTTCAGCCGTGCTACAACCCACCTCCTCCCCGTTTCCACCACCAGCCACCCAGATACCTCCAGGTCCCCTCAAGACTCCTCTCTCCAAGCTCCGCTCCACCACCAGTGACTGGGCCCGGGGGAAGACCTATCTGAGCTTCGTTCGAGCCGATCATTCAAGCTCGCTGCAATTCTCGGCTCACAGGTCTTCCGCCGGTGTCCGAGGGCCAAATTCTCGGTCCAATAAAAATGTCTAACTGCTGTTTCTCTCTCTGTGAGTCTCTACAGATTGAATTCTACTTTCACAATGAGAAAGTAATTGATATTATCTGTAAATATTTTTGGAACACATAAATCAAGGGAATGTTTGAAATTGTTCAAATTGCACTGCTGTAAACAGTGGTGGGAAGTACTGTACTTAAGTAGAGTTTTCGTGTATCTGTACCTTACTTAAGTAGATTTAATAATGGGTACTTTCTACTTTTACTCCACTACATTTTACAGTAAGTATCTGTACTTTCTACTTCACTACATTTCTACAAAACTGCAGCGTTACTGTTACATCCAAGTCGCAGTTGCTCTTTTCTTCTGTTAAAATGTGAAGTTCAGGGACTTAAGGTGGCGCCGTAAAATCCAGCAATAACGTATATATATATACACACACACACATTTATTTAATCGCTGAATAAGTAAAATTGAACGTATGAACACAGAGCATGCTCATTGCTAATTGATTTCGTCATGGTGGCAAACATTGCAGTGGGAGGGAGGATGAAAACAGTCACGATGCTCCTTACGCTTGGTTACATGTTGCGCCGTTGGACAGTGGAAAGATTGTTAGGAAAGATTGTGAAAAATGTTTATTCAGTATAATTTAAAAAACATAATGTTAGATTTAGTCATTAAAGGTTTGTAATTCTGTTGAAGGTTAGCTAGTTAAATGTTGACCACATAAAGAGCTACAAGTAGATTAGTTATAAAAGTTCCACCCTGTTATGTTCCACCCTGTTATGTTCCACCCTGTTAGGAAAGATTGTGAAAAATGTTTATTCAGTAGAATTTTAAAAACATAATGTTAGATTTAGTCACTAAAAGTTTGTTATTCTGTTGAATGTTAGCTAGCTAAATGTTGACCACATAAAGAGCTACAGGTAAATTAGTTAGAAAAGTTCCACCCTGTTATGTTCATGAACCAAATAAGGTAGAAATTAGGGTGAAAATAAATAATTTTACGTCAAATAAAAATTTTGAGTTGATGGAATAGAGTTGCAGAGTAGTCTGAGGTATTATCAGATGTCTTTGCCATTTGTCTGTTTTCATTTCACTAGTTACCCCCATTGACTCATGTGAGGGGAACAATGAGTACATGTCATGGGAAAACCAACTACAGGGATATCAAATGTTCTCGCTTGAGTCTCCGCAGACCTTTAATTATGATTCTAACGTAAAATAAATTGGCTTTTTGGGGGCTTTATCATATTCAAAAACTCACCAAACTTGGCGGGCGCATAGAGCCTGGTGAAAATTTACGTATTTTAAGGTCGTCGGAAATATCGCACAAGAAACGGCTCAAGGGCGCCCCCTAGCAACTTTCAAAAGACCCTTTCCTATTCACTTACTTTATCGTAGAGACTTGAAATTTGGTACAGTTGTAGAGCTCCCCAAGACACTCAGAATTTACAATTAATGTCATAGTGCAAGTATCCCAGGAAGTCGGCCATTTTGGATTGAAGTTCCGATTTTGAGCCCATTTTGGCCGTTTACAGACGTCGCATTTGATCGAACTCCTCCTAGGGATTTCGATCGATCGGCTTCAAACTCGGTCAGATTGTTCATAAGGCATGGCCGATTCAAAGTTATCAAATTCGTGAGTTTTCGAGCATGCTGAAGGGGTCGTTCCAGGGGTCAAAGTTCACCGACTCACCAGAATGTAATAAACTGTTATATCTCTTGCAAATAAACTCACAGAGCCACCAAACTCTCTGTGTGTGATCACCTTTGGATGACCTACGACACCCAGTTGTGAAATTTTGAGATTACCTAAGCCACGCCCCCTTAGAACAGGAAGTGTCATGTTTTACTGCGAACGTTCACTATCTGACCCCTTTGACCTAATCAACATGAAACACTGTCGACAGACAGAAGACATGTTGGTGTGTCAGGGTGTCCAACCCCGTTTGGTTTGGATGCAGCAGGTGGGCGTGGCGGCGTGGCGAAGTGACCTTTAACGCCGTCTCCTTACGTTTGGCCTTGAATTCAACAGTTTAAAGCCCAGCTGCACCAAACTCACTAGGTTTGATCCTTGTGGGCCCCTCGACAGGAATCCAGTGTGATTTTTTGTGGGCGTGGCCTAATGTCTCAACAGCGCCCCCTTGAAGATTTTAAATATTCAGCCCCAAGCCATTGTTTAACCTAGAATTATGAAACTTGGTACACTTTTGTATCGTGTCAGGACCTACAAAAAAGCCTCTTGGAGCCATGGTCCAAACCCAACAGAAAGTCGGCCATTCTGGATTAAATTCGCCATTTGCTGTTTTTCACAGACGTCGTATTTGATCGAACTCCTCCTACAGCGTTTGACATACAGACTTCAAACTCAGTGAGCAGAGACTTCAAACATTAAAGGTCTAAAGTTATCACAGGAATTTTTGTATGCAAAAGCATGTGGGCGTGGCTAAGTGCCAAACTTTGACTATTCGCCATAAAACATGAAAGTGACATAACTTCCACATACAAGGTCACAGCTGCTTCAGACTTCCTATGTCTCACTACTGACCAACCCTCATTACATTCTCATGGTCGGATGATGACGTAACCTTAGCTCCGCCCACTTTTAACAGGAATTCAGCTGTTTTTTTTACTGTATGTATTATTTTTACTGAGTAATACATATGGAATTAATCTTCTACCACCTGACATAATATGAGCTGATGATGAACTGTGAGGATGAACTCTGACTCATGGGGGCGTGGCCAACTGTCTGTCCTTCGCCATATGCATACAACTGTCTCTGAATCACACACGCATCTTCCGATTGGCACCAAACTGGATATGTTTGACCTGTGCTAAATGCTAAAGAGCCCAACAGGTTTGAATTGTGATTTTACTCTACAGCGCCCCCTAGACTATCCCATCATCAATATCTCCTCTCTACATCGACCGATCTGCACCAAATTTGTGGTGTGTCCTCAGGGAACCATGCCGAAGTGAACGGTGCGAACTGCCTGGCGGAGGCGTGCCTCAACTGTGCGAAAGGGTACGCGGTGGCAGGCGGGCGGCGGTGCTGGGTCCCCCGCGGTGGCTATAGGCCGGAGCGGCGCTTGGCTGCTCGGGCCGCTTGAGGCTCCGCGGAGCTTTAATTTTTATTTTTTATTTTTCTCGCCTCAAATGAATTGCCTTTTTGGGGGCTTTAACATATTCAAAAACTCACCAAAATTGGTGGGCCCATAGAGACTGTGAAAAATTTACGTATTTTAAGGTCTCCGCAAAAATCGCAAAAAAAATGGCTCAACAGCGCCCCCTAGAAAATTTCAAAAGACCCTTTCCTATTCAGTTACTTTATTGTAGAGACTTGAAATTTGGTACACTTGTAGAACTCCCCAAGACACTCAGAATTTATAATTGTTCTCATAGTGTATGTCAAACAGGAAGTCGGCCATTTTGGATTGAATTTGTAAATTTCACCCCATTTTGGCCGTTTATAGCCTTCGCATTTGATCGAACTCCTCCTAGGGCTTTTGATGGATCGGCTTCAAACTTGGTCAGTTGGTTCAGAAGGCATGCCCGATTAAAAGTTATCAAAACGGTGAGTTTTCGTGCATGCTGAAGGGGTGATACTAGGGGTCAAAGTTCACTGACTCACCATAAAATAATAAACAGTTATATCTCCTACAAAGAAACTCACAGAGCCACCAACCTTTCTGTGTGTGATCACCTTTGGATGCCCTACAAGACCCAATTGTGAAATTTTGAGATCACATAAGCCACGCCCCCTTAGAACAGGAAGTGTCATGTTTTATTGTGATCGGTCCCTACCTGACCTCTTTAACCTAATCAACATGAAACTGTGTCCACAAACAGAAGACATGTTGGTGTGTTATGGTTTCCAACTCTGTTTGATTTGGAGGCAGCAGGTGGGCGTGGCGGCGTGGCAAATTTACCTGTAACGCCGTGTCCATACGTTTGGCTGTTAATTCCACAATTGTGAGTCCAGCTGCACCAAACTCATTGAGATCGATCCTTATCCCACTCCGGACAGTAATCCAGTGCAATATTTGGTGGGCGTGGCCTATTGTCTCAACAGCGCCCCCTAGAAGAGTTTAAATCATCAGCCCCAAGCCATGCTTTAACTTAGAATTATGAAACTTGGTACACATGTGTATCTTGTCAGGATGTACAAAAAAGTCTCTTGGAGCCATGGTCCAAACCCAACAGGAAGTCGGCCATTTTGGATCAAAGCCGCCATTTCCTCTTTTTCATAGATGTCGCATCTGATCGAACTCCTCCAACAGTTTTTGAGATACAGACTTCCACCTCACTCAGCACACTCGTGAGACACTGAAGTTGAAAAGTTATCAAAATAATTATTGTACATCAAATCATGTGGGTGTGGCTAAGTGTCAAACTTTGGCTTTGTGCCATGAAATACTAAAATGCAATAACTTCTACAAGAAAGTGACAACTTCATCAGACTTTCCATGTCTCATTATTGGCCAGCCTTGATCACATTCACAAGGTCATATGATGACATCACCTTAGCCACGCCCCCCCTCCGACAGGAAGTAACCTGTTTTTGTCTGCCGGAAGTCTTGCTTTTACTCTGACTCAAATGGGTTCAATGCTGTGCTAATTAATATAAATGACATGATGATGAACTCTGTGTATGTTGACTGCTAGCTGAAGCATGTGGGCATGCCTTATTAGCAAATAGCAATGCTAGCCATGTCTACAATCGTCTCTAAATCAACCAGGCTTCATGTGATTTCCACCAGATATTTATGGCCGACTTCAGTGATTCTCTAAAGGATCCAATAGCTTTAGATTATAACTTGACTCCACTGCACTCCCTAGGTTAATCAAACAGCTGTATCTCCTCTCTACATTGGCCAAACTGCATGAGATGTTGTGGGCTGCACCAGAGAGCGCTGCTGTAAACACAATGTAGCTAATGTCAACACAAGTGACAAGATAAAGTATCAATCAAGCTGTTCAGATGCACATACATTCTCCCAAAACTTAAACTGTCATGATTTGTGGTTGTTGGTGGTGAGGATGAACACTGAGACCCAGGTGATGATGATGATGTTTATTATAAATTAATAAAGAGAAGCTCAAACACAGTCCAGTATGGGCAACACCAGCAGGAAAACTTGCAAACAGCTAATACAGGTAGCCACTGAAACAACTGAACAACAAAGTATTTTAATTACACATTTAGATGTTTGCACGCCAGCTGGAGATGGGCACCAGCAGCCCTCCCAACCCCACTAAGGGACAAGGGTGCAGGAAAATGGATGGAATTAGATGTTTACCATTATTCAAATATAAACACAATGCCTTTTAAATATTATTTTGTTCTTTACACATCTTTTTGTTGACTGACATGTTCATTTTCATGTGTCCCCAGTGCAGTGTAATAGACTTTTTAATCACTTTTAAACTTATATATATATATATATATATATATATATATATATATTTATGTTTTTCTTCAATAAGTTGATTGACTGGACTACACCTTATTTTAATATGTAATTTAATCTACTGAAACCATTTTCACATTTGATATTTTCTTCATATTATACATGTCCCAGTACTAACTTTAAACCCTGTTATGATGTTTCATTTCTGCCTTCAAAAAGTTTAAAATTCCACAAAAACCATTTAATGTAAGTGACATCAATTGGTTTTGATGTGAATTCAACCATGGAAAACAAAGTGAGCTTCAACTGTCACCATCTCTGTAGTCTTACATTTACTCTGACTCAAATGGGTTCAATGCTGTGCTAATTGATATAAAATGACATGATGATCAACTCTGTGTATAACTGAGTTTTACACAGACTCAGTTTTGAGTCTGTGTTTTACACAGACTCATTTTGTGTAAAACACAAACTGAGTCTGTGTAAAAGACTCAGTTTTTTATTGAGTTTTTTACTCAGTAAAAAAAAACCCATCTCTAATGGTGATGTCACCCCCCGTTTCCAACTGCTGATTTCAAGTGTACTTCAGCTGAAGCGTGCTGAAGCATGTGGGTGTGCCTTATTAGCAAATAGCAATACCAGCCATGTCAACGATCGTCTCTAAATCATCCAGGCTTCATGTGATTTCCACCAGATATTTATGGCTGACTTCAGTGAACCTCTAAAGACCCCAATAGCATTAGATTATAACTTGACTCCACTTCCCCCCTTCGGTTAATCAAATAGCTGCATCTCCTCTCTACATTGGCTAATCTGCATGAGATGTTGCGGGCTGCAGCAGGGAGCGCTGCTGTAAACAGTGGTGGGAAGTACTGTACTTAAGTAGAGTTTTCGTGTTTCTGTACTTAAGCAGATTTAATAATGGGTTCTTTCTACTTTTACTCCACTACATTTTACAGTAAGTATCTGTACTTTCTACTTCACTACATTTCTACAAAACTGTCTCGTTACTCGTTACATCCAAGTCGCGTTGCTCTTTTCTTCCGTTAAAATGTGAAGTTCAGGGACTTAAGGTGGCGCCGTAAAATCCCAGCAATAACGTGACGTAGTGTCTGTTATCACCCATCGGCTCCACCTTTACTCGCACGCGGAGCTCCAAGACATGCACAGTGGTTTCCTCTGAGCGGGTGAAGCTGCCTAATCATCAGTAATATAATAGCGCTGCATAAATCAAAATATATGGCGACATGTAAAATCAGCAGAGCTTCGCTTTCACAGACGGCGGGGACTTCGTCCAACTTTTAGCGTCACTTGGAAGGAAAGCTTAAAGAAAGGTAATATCTGTGGACGTGATGCTAGCTAAGCTAGCTGTACAGATACAAATGTTGCATCTGATTAAAAAAGTTGTCACTATGTGCTGAATTATACGGTGTTGACTGAGGTGTCGCATATATGGGACAACGCTGTGACCAAAGTCTGCAATATAGTGATATAACATTCAGGAACGATCTGATTCTTCTGGACGGATCTTTACTAATTCCTAAGGACTGAAGCCTCACTTAGAGCCCTTATTTGTTTATATATATATATATCAGATATATAATATTATATTATATATCTTATATATATATATATATATATATATATATATATATATCAGATATATAATATCTGATATATATATCAGATATTAAATAAATGTGTGTGTGTGTGTATATATATATATATATATATATATATATATATATATATATATATATATATATATATATATATATATATATAACAAGACGGAAATGGGCGAGAGGTGAAAACATGGATCTGTTGGAATGCTACTACTCAAGTAATCCTAGTCAGAGGGGCTACATGCAAAGACTGTGGGAGGAATGGTTAGCTCGACATCCCCAGTCAACACTAACTGCCAAACAACTAGTAGCTCAGTGTTCCAACATCCGCAAACGGCAACTGCTGTCACAACTTGAGATTGACGAGGTACGACACAAGTGCTACGGGAAGGAGCCAGGATGCCAGGTCAGAAAGGAGTCAACTACAACTCCCCGCCCAGAGACTGGGTATGTAGCCCCAGTAATGAACGAACCATCTGAGCTGAACGAGGCAGCAACTGACCTGAGAGAGAGAATCATGGCCCGAATGAACACCAGACGACCCCGACGCCAATTACAACGGCTGAGTGAAGTACCATCAGAAAGTCTCATTGAAGATGTGAATGCAGCATTGAGAACGATCCCTACCAACACCATAACAGAAACCAATGAGCTGATATACAACTCAGCATCAGTGATCCTTGAGATGCTTGGTTATAAGAGGAACCATGAGACCCAATACCCACCATGGAAAAGACGGTTAGAGGCTAAGATCAAGATCACAAGGAGGGAAGTGAGTCAACTGTCCGAGCTCCAAAGGGGTGCAATGAAAAGATCAGTACCCAAGAAGTACAGCCAGATGCCCATACCTGAAGCACTCGAAACTGCCAAACAAAGGCTCCAAGCCTTGGCCAGCCACCTAAAGAGATACACGAGAGAGAATGAAACCAGGAGGATTAACCGGCTCTTCGCCACCCAACCAGCTAAAGTGTACTCTCAATGGCAGGGTAATAACAACAGAGCAGACCCACCCAGGCTGGAGACTGAACAATACTGGAAAGGCATATGGGAAAGGGAGGCGTCCCACAACAGCAATGCACAGTGGCTATCCTCTCTACGAGAGGACCACAGCAACCTCCCGGAACAACCCCGGTAACCATCACTGTGGCAGATGTCCAAGACAGAGTCTCGGGTATGAAAAACTGGACAGCACCAGGACCTGACATGATCCATGCCTACTGGCTTAAGAAACTCACTGCGACTGGCAGCTCAACTGAACCAGCTGCTACAAAATGGGACTCACCCTGAATGGTTAACTGAAGGGCGAACAATCATGATACAGAAGGATCCCTCGAAGGGTTCAGTCCCATCCAACTATCGGCCAATAACCTGTCTCTCTACAACATGGAAGCTCATGTCAGGCATCATAGCGGCTAAGATAAGCGGGCACATGGATAAATACATGAGCAAGGCACAGAAGGGCATAGGCATAAATAGCAGAGGAGCCAAACACCAACTCCTTGTAGACCACACAGTCGCCCGAGACTGCAAAACCCGACACACCAACCTGTGTACCGCTTGGATTGATTACAAGAAAGCCTATGACTCAATGCCACACACTTGGATCATTGAATGCTTAGAGATGTACAACATCAATAGGACTCTAAGAGCCTTCATTGCAAACTCGATGGGGCTGTGGAAAACCACCCTTGAAGCCAACTGCAAACCACTTGCACAAGTGTCCATCAAATGTGGCATATACCAAGGAGATGCTCTGTCCCCACTGCTGTTCTGCATAGGCCTGAACCCTCTCAGCCAAATCATCAACAAGACTGGCTACGGATACCGACTCAAGAATGGGGCCACGATCAGTCACCTCCTCTACATGGATGACATCAAGCTGTACGCCAAGAGCGAGCGAGACATCGACTCACTGATCCACACCACCAGGATCTACAGCACTGACATTGGGATGTCATTCGGACTAGAGAAGTGTGGTCGGATGGTTACAAAGAGAGGGAAGGTCGCCCACACAAAAGGGGTCTCACTCCCAGAAGGAACAATAGCAGACATAGAGCACAGCTACAAGTACCTGGGAATACCACAAGCAAATGGCAACCTCGATGAGGTCACAAGGAAAGGAGCCACAGCCAAATACCTCCAACGAATAAGGCAAGTCCTGAGAAGCCAGCTCAATGGCAAGAACAAGATCCGTGCAATAAACAGCTATGCCTTACCAGTAATCAGATACCCTGCCGGAATAATTAGCTGGCCAATGGAAGAGATGAAGGCCACGGATGTTAAGACTAGGAAGCTACTAACCATGCATGGAGGATTCCACCCCAAATCCAGCACCCTGAGACTGTACACGAGCCGTAAGGAAGGAGGCAGAGGACTAGTGAGTGTGAGAGCCACTGTCCAGGATGAAACATCCAAGATCCATAAATACATCAAGGACAAAGCCTCAACGGACGATGTGCTCAGCGAATGTCTCAGGCAATGGGGAACAGAAGACAAGGTGCTGGAAGTACCATCATGGGAGGACAAGCCCTACATGGGATGTACCACCGACAATAACTGAAGTGGCTGATGTCAGGAAAACCTACCAATGGCTGGAGAAAGCTGGACTCAAGGACAGCACAGAGGCTCTCATCCTGGCTGCCCAGGAACAGGCCCTAAACACCAGAGCAATAGAGGCTCAGATCTACCACACCAGACAAGACCCAAGGTGTAGGTTGTGCAAGGAGGCCCCTGAGACAGTCCAGCACATAATAGCAGGGTGCAAGATGCTGGCAGGGAAATCGTACATGGAACGACATAACCAAGTGGCGGGCATAGTGTACAGGAACATCTGTGCAGAATATGGACTGGAAGCCCCGAGATCACAGTGGGGAACACCCCCAAAAGTGGTGGAGAATGACCGAGCTAAGATCCTGTGGGACTTCCAGATCCAGACAGACAAGATGGTAATGGCGAACCAACCGGACATTGTGGTGGTGGATAAAGAACAGAGGAAGCCGTTGTGGTGGATGTAGCAATACCAAGTGATTACAACATCAGGAAAATGGAGCATGAGAAATTGGAGAAGTACCAGGGCCTCAGCGAGGAACTGGAAAAGACCTGGAAGGGGAAGACCTAGGTGCTGGCTGTGGTTATTGAGGCCCTCGGGGCAGTCACCCCCAAACTGGAGCAGTGGCTACAACAGATCCCAGGAACAACATCAGACATCTCAGTCCAGAAATGTGCAGTTCTAGGCACAGCCAAGATACTGCGCAGAACCTCAAGCTCCCAGGCCTCTGGTAGAGGACCCGAGCTCAGAGGATGAAACAGACCACCCGAGGAGGGTGAGAAGGGAATTTTTTTTTTTTTTATACACACACACATTTATTTAATCGCTGAATAAGTAAAAGTTGAACGTATGAACACATAGCATGCTCATTGCTAATTGATTTCGTCTCCTATATAATGGCAAACATTGCAGTGGGAGGGAGGATAAAACAGTCACGATGCTCCTTCTGCTTGGTTACTTGTTGCGCCGTTGGACAGTGGAAAGATTGTTAGGAAAGATTGTGAAAAATGTTTATTCAGTAAATTTAAAAGCATAATGTTAGATTTAGTCATTAAAGGTTTGTTATTCTGTTGAAGGTTAGCTAGCTTGTGTTCAATTTAAAAGTGTGTTCATGACATATAACAGTTACAATTTTATTAAAAATGCAGCAGATTTGGTCATGAGTTCAAAATGTGACAAGATTTTTTTTAAAATATGTAAGTTGATTTTTCTTTAACATTACATAATTGATAACTTTTTGAAGCATGGTGCAACATAGTTCATGATTTGTTGAAAAATTGTTTGAGTGGCTAGTGAAAATTGGATATTTTTCCTATGAAATGTAGAGATGTAAGTGGTTATCTAAAAATGTAACGGTTGGGTGATTGTTTTGCGGCAACATTCCATGTCCCCATGTTTGCTTACTATTAATTTTTGTAAAATGTGCCAAATATTTACAACAAAGTATTTTAATTATACATTTAGATGTTTGTCATTATTCAAATATAAACGAAATGCCTTTCAAATATTTTGTTCTTTACACACCTTTTGTTGACGAACATGTTCAATTTCATGTTTGACCAGTGCAGCGTAATAGACTTCCTCATGACATTTAAACTATAAATATATTTATATTTATGTTTTTCTTCAATAAGTTGATTGACTGGAGTACACCTTATTTTAATATGCAATTTAATCTACTGAAACCATTTCTCATTTGATATTTCTTCATCTTATACATGTGCCAGTACTAACTTTCCACCCTGTTAGGATGTTTCATTTCTGCATTCAAAAAGTCTAAAATTCCTTAAAAACCATTTAATGTAAGTGACATCAATTGGTTTTGATGAGTTCAACCATGGAAAACAAAGTGAGCTTCAACAATCACCGTCTCTGTACTTTTTCTTATCTTAAATATGTTAAACCTGTATATGTAAAGCTTAAAGTTCCACCCTGTTAGGAATCCTTCAACTAATAATGAAAATCATCAGATTTTAGAATCAAATACTTTTATTTTCCACCCTGTTATGGGACAATCCACCATGTTATGTTCCATTCCACACATGTTTTTATTAAATATTGTTACAGAAACATTAAGTACTGTGGATTTTTCTGAGCCATGTTGGGAGTTGAAGACCAATAATTGCAAATATTGGTCTAAGTTTTTGAAATTACCAATATATTCTATGATGTCAGTAATAATGAGTAAAAAAACAGGGTTTTCTTTACAATACAGTCATAAATGATTTGTAACTTCATGATGTGTGACAATTTCAATAAAAAAACATATTATATAGTAAAAGGGACACACTCTTTCTAAGAAAAATTCATTATTTTTTCAAATTAAATGTTTAACTATTTGTGGTCCATATGTAAATGTTCATAAAAGGGTGGAACACATTCAGAGACAATGGTGAAAAAACCCGACATGTAATAATTAATTTATCCAATCCTGTGCTTGCCCATTATTAATTTCTTATTGTTAAACATGTCAGTGTTGTAACAAAATATTCACAACTTAAAATACTTTTTTTTTCAAAAATCCTGAGGCTGAAATTTTGCCGCAAAAAAGAATCACCCAATTACTGAGATTAAAAGAGATAAAGTGCTGAATATTGATATTTGTTTCCCACCTTGTTTTCATTGCTAATTATTGTGAGATAATTAACGTGATCAGTGTCTTCTCATGGATGAGTATTCTCATGGATAAGTATCATTAATCATTATTGATAATATATAACTAACGGCAAACTGAGTAAATTTGTTATTTCAGAAGAGAGTGGCAAACTGGTAGCCCATTGTATGACTCAGTACCCATGAAGTAGCTCTCAGTTTCAAAAAGGTTGGTGACCCCTGATCTACTTGCTGCAGCCAATCTGCAACATATTTTTGTGCATTGTCTGTGAGCAATGCCAAACATGACACACTGAGTAATTCAAGGAGGGTCGGTTCGGCTGCTCCGTCAGAGCTCTGGGAAGGCGGTGCTGGGACCACGCGGTGGCTATAGGCCGAGCGGCGCTTGGCTGGGAGGGCCGCTCGATGCTCCGCGGAGCTTTAATTATTTTTCTAACGCCAAATGAATTGGCTTTTTGGGGGCTTTATCATATTCAAAAACTCACCAAACTTGGCGGGTGCATAGAGCCCGTGTGAAATTTACGTATTTCAAGGTCTTCGCAAAAATCGCACAAGAAACGGCTCAATGGCGCCCCCTAGCAACTTTAAAAAGACCCTTTCCTATTCACTTACTTTATCGTAGAGACTTGAAATTTGGTACAGTTGTAGAGCTCCCCAAGACACTCAGAATTTACAATTAATGTCATAGTGCAAGTATCCTAGGAAGTCGGCCATTTTGGATTGAAGTTCCGATTTTGCCCCCATTTTGGCCGTTTACAGACGTTTATCAGGAATCCAGTGTAATTTTTTGTGGGCGTGGCCTAATGTCTCAACAGCGCCCCCTTGAAGATTTTAAATAATCAGCCCCAAGCCATTCTTTAACCTAGAATTATGAAACTTGGTACACTTGTGTAGCGTGTCAGGACCTACAAAAAAGCCTCTTGGAGCCATGGTCCAAACCCAACAGAAAGTCGGCCATTTTGGATTAAATTCGCCATTTGCTGTTTTTCACAGACGTCGTATTTGATCAAACTCCTCCTACAGCGTTTTAGATACAGACTTCAAACTCAGTCAGCAGAGAGTTCAGACATTAAAGGTCTAAAGTTATCACAGGAATTTTTGTATGTAAAAGCATGTGGGCGTGGCTAAGTGCCAAACTTTGACTATTCGCCATAAAACATAAAAGTGACATAACTTCCACATAAAAGGTGACAGCTCTTTCAGACTTACTATGTCTCACTACTGACCAACCCTCATTACATTCTCATGGTCAGATGATGACGCAACCTTAGCTCCGCCCACTTTTGACAGGATGTCACCTGTTTTTTGTACTGTATGTCTTAGTTTTACTGAGTAATACATATGGAATTAATCTTCTAACACCTGTCATAATATGACCTGATGATGAACTGTGATGATGAACTCTGACTTATGGCGGCGTGGCCAACTGGCTGTCCTTCGCCATATGCCTAAAATTTTCTATGAATCACACACGCTTCTTCCCATTGGCACCAAACTGGATACGTTTGACCTGTGTTCAATGCTAAAGAGCCCAAAAGGTTTGAAATGTGAGTCTACTCTACAACGCCCCCTAGTTTATCCCATCACCAATATCTCCTCTCTACATCGACCGATCTGCACCAAATTTGTTGTGTCGCCAGGGAACCATGCCAAACTCAACGGTGCGAACTGCCTGGCATAAAAGCGCCTCAATTGTGCGACAGGGTACACGGTGGCAGGCAGGTGGCAGTGCTTGGTCCCCCGCGGTGGCTACAGGCCGGAGTGGCGCTTGGCTGCTCGGGCCGCTTGAGACTCCGCGGAGCTTTAATTATTATTATTATTATTATTATTATTATTATTATTATTATTATATTATTATTATTATTATTATTATTCCGTAAAATAAATTGGCTTTTTGGGGGCTTTATCATATTCAAAACTCACCAAACTTGGCGGCAGCATAGAGCCCGGTGAAAATTTACGTATTTTAAGGACCTCGCAAAAATCGCACAAGAAACGGCTCAAGGGCGCCCCCTAGAAACTTTCAAAGACCCTTTTCTATTCACTTACTTTATCGTAGAGACTTGAAATTCGGTACACTTGTAGAACTCCCAAGGCACTCAGAAACATCTGATAATACCTCAGAAAACTCTGCAACTCTATTCAATCATCTCAAAAATTTTATTTGACTTAAAGTTATTTCTTTAACCGAATAACAAACTTTTAGTGACTAAATCTAACATTATGTTTTTAAATTCTACTGAATAACCATTTTTCACAATCTTTCCTAACAGGGTGGAACATAACAGGGTGGAACATAACATGGTGGAACTTTTGTATCTAATCTACCTGTAGCTCTTTATGTGGTCAGCATTTAGCTAGCTAACATTCCACAGAATTACAAACCTTTAATGACTAAATCTAACATTCTGTTTTTTAAGTTCTACTGAAGAAACATTTTTCACAATCTTTCCTAACAGGGTGGAACATAGCAGGGTGTAACTTTCTAACTAATCTACCTTTAGCTCTCTATGTGGTCAACATTTAGCTAGCTAACCTTCAACAAAATAACAAACCTTTAATGACTAAATCTAACATTTACTTTTTAAATTCTACTGAATAAACATTTTTCACAATCTTTCCTAACAGGGTGGAACTTTAAGCTTTACATATACAGGTTTAACATATTTAAGATAAGAAAAAGTACAGAGACGGTGACAGTTGAAGCTCACTTTGTTTTCCATGGTTGAATTCACATCAAAACCAATTGATGTCACTTACATTAAATGCTTTTTGTGGAATTTTAGACTTTTTGAAGGCAGAAATGAAACATAATAACAGGGTGGAAAGTTAGTACTGGCACATGTATAAGATGAAGAAAATATCAAATGAGAAAATAGTTTCAGTAGATTAAATTGCAAATTAAAATAAGGTTTAGTCCAGTCAATCAACTTATTGAATAAAAACATAAATATAAATATATTTTATAGTTTAAATGTCATGAGGAAGTCTATTACGCTGCACTGGGGACACATGAAATTGAACATGTCCTTCAACAAAAAGGTGTGTAAAGAACAAAATAATATTTAAAAGGCATTTTGTTTATATTTGAATAATGGTAAACATCTCAATTCATCCATCCTCCATTTTCCTGCACCCTTGTCCCTTAGTGGGGTTGGGAGGGTTGCTGGTGCCCATCTCCAGCTGGCGTGCAAACATCTAAATGTATAATTAAAAAACTTTGTTGTTCAGTTGTTTTAGTGGCTACCTGTATTAGCTGTGTGCAAGTTTTTTTGCCGGTGTTGCCTGTACTGGACTGTGTTTGAACTTCTCTTTATTAAATTATAATAAACATCATCATCACCTGGGTCTCAGTGTTCATCCTCACAACCAACAACCACAAATCATGACAGTTTAAGTTTTGGGAGAATGTATGTGCATCTGAACAGCTTGATTGATACTTTATCTTGTCACTTGTGTTGACATTAGCTGCATTGTGTTTACAGCAGCGCTCCCTGGTGCAGCCCACAACATCTCATGCAGATTAGCCAATGTAGAGATGAGATACAGCTGTTTGATTAACCTAGGGAGTGCAGTGGAGTCAAGTTATAATCTAATGCTATTGGCGTCTTTAGAAGTTCACTGAAGTCAGCCATAAATATCTTGTGGAAATCACATGAAGACTGGTAGATTTAGAGACGACTGTAGACATGGCTGGTATTGCTATTTGCTAATACGGCACGCCCACATTCTTGAGCTAGCAGCCAACATTCAGAGTTCATCATCATCATGTCATTTTATATCAATTTGCACAGCACTGAACCCAATTGAGTTAGAGTAAAGTAAGACTTCTGGCAGACAAAACCGGTGACTTAATGTTGGAGGGGGGCGTGGCTAAGGTTATGTCATCATATGACATTGTGAATGTGATCAAGGCTGGCCAATGATGAGACATGGAAAGTCTGATGAAGTTGTCACTTTTCCTGTAGAAGTCATTGCATTTTAGTATTTCATGGCACAAAGCCAAAGTTTGACACTTAGCCACGCCACATGCTTTGATGTACGAGAATTATTTTGATAACTTTTCACCTTCAATGTCTTAAGTGTGTGCTGAGCGAGTTTGAAGTCTGTATTTCAAAAGCTGTAGGAGGAGTTCGATCAGGTGCGACGTCTATGAAAAACAGGAAATGGCGGCTTTGATCCAAAATGGCCGACTTCCTGTTGGGTTTGGACCATGGCTCCAAGAGACTCTTTTGTACATCCTGACAAGATACACATGTGTACCACGGTTCATAATTCTAGGTTAAAGCATGGCTTGGGGCTGATGATTTAAACTTTTCTAGGGGGCGCTGTTGAGACATTAGGCCACGCCCACCAAATATTGCACTTGATTACTGTCCGGAGTTGCAAAAGGATCCATCTCATTGAGTTTGGTGCAGCTGGACTCAAAATTGTGGAATACAGAGCCAATGTATGGACACGGTGTTAGAGGTACATTCGCCACACCGCCACGCCCACTTGCTGCCTCCAAAACAAACAGCGTTGGAAACCATAACTCACCAACATGTCTTCTGTTGGTGGACACAGTTTCATGTTCATTAGGTTAAAGAGGTCAGATAGGGACCGATCACAATAAAACATGACACTTCCTGTTCTAAGGGGGCGTGGCTTATATGATCTCAAAATTTCACAATTGGGTCTTGTAGGGCATCGCATGGTGATCACACACAGAAGGTTTGGGGGCTCTGTGAGTTTCTTTGTAGGATATATAACTGTTTATTATTTTATGGTGAGTCAGTGAACTTTGACCCCTGGTATCACCCCTTCAGCATGCACGAAAACTCACCATTTTGATAACTTAATCGGGCATGCCTTATGAACCAACTGACCAAGTTTGAAGCCGATCCATCAAAATTCCTAGGAGGAGTTTGATCAAATGCGAAGGCTATAAACGGCCAAAATGGGATGAAATTTGCAAATTCAATCCAAAATGGCCGACTTCCTGTTTGACATGCACTATGAGAACAATTATAAATTCTGAGTGCCTTGGGGAGTTCTACAAGTTTCCCAAATTTCAAGTCTCTACAATAAAGTAACTGAATAGGAAAGGGTCTTTTGAAATTTTCTAGGGGGCGCTGTTGAGCCATTTTTTTTTTGCGATTTTTGCGTAGACCTTAAATACGTAAATTCCTCAGAGTCTCTTTGGGACCACCAATTTTGGTGAGTTTTTGAATATGTTAAAGCCCCAAAAAGGCAATTCATTTGACAGAAGAAAAATTAGGCCTATTGTTTGAAAAACAATAGGCCTTCGCAGCGCTTAGCTGCTCGGGCCTAATTAAAGCTCTGCGGAGCATCCAGCGGCACGAGCAGCCAAGCGCCTCTCGGCCTATAGCCACCGCGTGATCCCAGCACCGCCTTCCCCAGCCATCGCTGATGCTCTGACGGAGCAGCCGAACCCGCCCTCCTGCAATTACTCAGTGTGTCATGTTTGGCATTGCTCACAGACAATGCACAAAAATCTGTTGCAGATTGGCTGCAGCGAGTAGATCAGGGGTCACCAACCTTTTTGAAACTGAGAGCTACTTCATGGGTACTGAGTTATACAATGGGCTACCAGTTTGACACTCTTCTGAAATAACAAATTTACTCAGTTTGCCTTTAGTTATATATAATCAATAATGATTAATGATACTGATCCATGAGAATACTCATCCATGAGAAGACACTGATCACGTTAATGATTTCTCACAATAATTAGCAATGAAAACAAGGTGGGAAAAAGATATCAATATTCAGCACTTTATCTTTTTAATCTCAGTAATTGGGTGATTCTTTTTGTGGCAACATTTCGGCCTCAGGATTTTTGAAAAAAGTATTGTTTTATGTTTTCAATATTTTGTTACAACACTGATGTTTAACAATAAGAAATTAATAATGGGCAAGCTCAGGATTGGATGAATTTATAATTACATGTGGGTTTTTTCACCCTTGTCTCTGAATGAACATTTACATATGGACCACAATTGTTAAACATTTAAATTAAAAAATAAAGATTTATTTCTTAGAAAGTGTGTCCCTTTTACTATATATGTTTTTTTTCTTGAAATTGTAACACATCATGAAGTTACGAATCATTTATGACTGTATTGCAAAGAAAACTCAGTTTTTTACTCATTATTTCTGACAGCATTGAAAATATTGGTAATTTCAAAACTTATACCAATATTTGCATTTATTGGTCTTCAACTCCCAACATGGCTCAGAAAAATCCACAGTACTTAATGTTTCTGTAACAATATTTAATAAAAACGTGTGGAATAGAACATAACATGCTGGATTGTACCATAACAGGGTGGAAAATCAAAGTATTTGATTCTAAATCTGATGATTTTCATTATTAGTTGCAGGATTGGCTCAGTCAAAGTACAGGTAGAGTGTTTGTCCTGGTTCTGTTTGGCAATAACATTTGATATCCCTGTAGTTGATTTTCCCATGACATGTCATTGTTCCCCTCACATGAGTCAATGGGGGTAACTAGTGAAATGAAACAGACAAATGGCAAAGACATCTGATAATACCTCAGACTACTCTGCAACTCTATTCCATTAACTCAAAATATTTTATTTGACTTAAAATTGTTTCTTTTCACCCTAATTTCTACCTTTTTTGGTTCATGAACATAACAGGGTGGAAGATAACAGGGTGGAACTTTTCTAACTAATTTACCTGTAGCTCTTTATGTGGTCAACATTTAGCTAGCTAACATTAAACCGAATAACAAACCTTTAGTGACTAAATCTAACATTATGTTTCTAAAATTCTACTGAATTAACATTTTCCACAATCTTTCCTAACAGGGTGGAACATAACAGGGTGGAACTTTATAACTAATTCATCTGTAGCTCTTTATGTGGTCAACATTTAGCTAGCTAACCTTCAACAAATAACAAACCTTTAATGACTAAATCTAACATTATGTTTTTTAAATTCTACTGAATAAACATTTTTCACAATCTTTCCTAACAATCTTTCCACTGTCCAACGGCGCAACAAGTAACCAAGCAGAAGGAGCATCGTGACTGTTTTCATCCTCCCTCCCACTGCAATGTTTGCCACCATGATAGGAGACGAAATCAATTAGCAATGAGCATGCTCTGTGTTCATACGTTCAACTTTTACTTATTCAGCGATTAAATAAATGTGTGTGTGTGTGTGTGCGTGTGTGTATGTATGTATATATATATATATATATATATATATATTATATATATATATATAATATATATATATATATATACACACATATATATATATATATATACACACACACTCTATGGGCCCACCAATTTTGCTGAGTTTTGAATATGTTAAAGCCCCCAAAGGCAATTCATTTGACAGAAGAAAAATAAATAAATAAACATTCGAAAAACAATAGGCCTTCACAGCATTTAGCTACTTGGGCATAATAATAAACAGTGCAAAAACAATAGGCCTTCTCTGCGCTTAGCTGCTCGGGCCTAATAATAAACAGTACAAAAACAATAGGCCTTTGCAGCACTTAGCTGCACAGGCCTAATAAACAGTACAATTACAATAGGCCTTCTCAGCACTGCTTGGGCTTAATTACTAATATATGCATGGAACACTGCTGTTTCTTGTCTAGTGTCTGATATGTTTCCTTCCCTTTCTTAGATTTTTTAAAGAGTTGTATTCTTATCAAAACATACTTGACACATATTCAAACTATCTACATGATTTTCATAATTTGGAAAGTATAGGGTAAATTATATTCCTCAGTAAGGACACCTCTATGAAATATTAATCACTCAGTTAAGTGCTTTAAGTAATCGGGATTGCTCTTACTATCGGCATCCTCTACCGTTTTACCCTTCTGCGTACTGAGACTTTTTGTTTTTACGTCAGTCTATGTTCCCCATCAGTACGTCTTCTACAGCTCCTCACCAACCGCATTGTGCAAAAAATTGTACATTCTCATCAAATGCTCAGTCCTTGCCTGTAGCCGGCGGCGCTCTGCTTTCACACAACCGCCGTGAAAACCCAAAAATCCTATTTTGTGAATCCAGCCCAGCGTTATTGTCCTTCAGCTTATGTTCTGTTATCAGATCAACTGACATATTTTCAAATGAGGGGTTAGATAACTTCGGCCTGATGCTGAGAAGAAAAATATTTCACATAAGGAAACCATAACAGTAATTATACTTAACTTATCTCTGCTTAATGTTTTCAAGGAGCTTTTATTTTATTGCATTTTTCTTTTTGTTCAGTGTTGTTTTTTATGTCTACATTAACAACATGTGGCTTGATTTTATTGAAAGTGACCCCATGACTCATTGAATTTGTCTCGTGTGGATTTGTTTTAGAACTGACGTCATTTTGTTCTTTGGCATTTCTGCCCAATAAATCTTGATCTACAGATCACTTTACAAAACATGCATGTTTTTGTCCCACATTTGTTTGACAGAGCCAGTGTTTGACATTAGGGCCAGTATGACTTAACTAAAATATTAACATTTTCTATAAACATTTTTATTACCATAAATCTTAACAGAAATTATTAAATTCACTTTTATTAGTCTTAAAAGAGTCAAAATGTCTAAGTTGTTGCTGTTGAAAAGTAAATATTTTCTCCATCATGAAAAAAACACATTGTAGCATAAAACAAATGTTCTTTCTGTTTGAATTCTTTCAAAGAACACGTCACCATATGAAATCAGTCAGTTCTCGGTGTATGGATACTAGAAAACATTACCTAACAGATAATAGGAATGGGTTAAAAACTTACACTTATATTCAGATTCATTAAACATGATTTTTGTGGACCAAATGTTTGACATTCTTATGCTATGTCACTTATAGATGGTAGAATCTGGGTTGAGTGAGTTTACAGACAGTTTCTTAAAACTGGGTATTTTTTAGCAGCAGACTAACAGCTACTCACAATAAACATTTATTTTGATGGGTTTCAATATCAGCCATTAGAATTACTAAAATTCAACTCAAGTATGCTAGCATGAATATGTATTGTTCAACCATGGTTACATTCCAACAACTTTAACTACTTTGTCTCATTTTCAAATTTAATCAAATCATTTTGGTTTTTAATTTAAAACTGTTGTTCAAGCAACTGTTATTGAAATGTGTCTAAAAGAGAATGGTAATGATAATAAAGAAAAAAACTTAATTTAGGTTGTATTCTACCTTGGAATGTTTCCACAAGCACGTCCTACCTGTGCATTTGCATTCCTTTTTGTGTGTTTTACTGGGTAATTGTGAGATTCTTGCAAATTAAAAAAAATCATCAAGAAATAATGAGTTTATGTCAGTGCTACTCCCGTCTGCAGGTGACAGTAGCTCTTACTTTTACTAGACTGCTTATTCAGTCTGTGATCGATGTGGAGAGTAAGAAAAAGTTAAATGTCATATGCAAATCTGTATCATTCTGTTCTCCATGAGAGTGGAGGAGCATTATTTTTGCACACTTCGCTATATGGTACCTTTGGTATGTGTTATTGTAAAATCCCTTGCACATATTGCTAATGCAATGCCACAAAATCTGTGATTTTGTTTGCAAGGAAATCAGAAAACAATTGCAAAACCCTGGAGGGACTGCCTGGGATTTTAGAAGCTTCAAAACAGCTTCAGTTTGGTGAGAGACATAACAAAGTTCTGGAAATGACTCGATATTTCTCCAACATATGTCTGGTTAGAAAGGGGGGTTCACTTTTTTCCTCCTTAACAGAAAACCAAATTCAGCTGCAAAGTCATTGGTGGAAATCAAAGTTACAAGTCTTCATAAAGCAGCGCTGTTATGAGAGTACGAGCAGCAGACATGTGAAGCTGCTGACTTCAAGCTCTGCACAGCAGATATTCTAATTTATGAACGAGCTAATATTTGCTTATTAGACTTCTAGTGTTACACAGCAGTGATTCTAAAGCGAAAATGACCAGACTCTAAAAGACTGTAAATCATGAAACTTTGCTGCTCACGCAATCCAGGTTTCAGTTTTACCTCTTTGTAGCATATCTGTGTAAACAGTATACCATATTTCTAAACAATTGAAATTAGATTATGACCAACAAGGTCAATGGGCTAGATCTCAGAAGTCAAGATACGACTCATGAAGGAGTAGACAGACTAGAAGTTTGCAGACGTGTGTACCTTGTATTCACAGTGAATAATTCTATATATATATATATATATATATATATATATATATATATATATATATATATATATATATATATATTGTCTCACACGAAGGGAAAAAAACATTCAAATGGCCATATTAAATAAAAGAAAATACCCAAGGAAACACTTAAATTAACAAATCAAAGAAACAATCAATCAGTTCCATAGTTCTTGCAACAAGCCACACCATTCAGATTATAACCCCCCCAAACTAAGGTGGTTCAGTGAGTTGGTCAGGTGAGTTGGTTAGAGTGCTTGCTGCAATTCCTAGGCTGACAAAAGTCAGATCAGAGTGGGAACAGTTTTGTTCAAGGGCTGCAGGAAGTCTCCCACCAGCCTGGTGGGGAAACCAAATCTTTTGACATCACAGGTGAAATTCTTTTAGGCTCTTGGACCTGATTCTTCAGCTCACCATCAAACCTGGCCTGTATAATAAAGCAGGACCAGTCTCAAATATATATAATCAAAACATCCCAGTGTGCACACAAATAACTGGCACTCATTGCACTATGAATAATCCCAATAATTGTTTTGGTAATCAATATGTATTTCAAAATAAATACAAAGATTCAAGATAAATCTTATTCATAAAAAGTCAATAAATATGCTTCGTACAAAATCAAGACCAACAAGTTTAAAAATATCAAGCTAGGTAAATACTTTAATAAATACTTAAGGCACCTCATTGTTCTCCAATTTGTTTGTTCAGTCGCAACAGACGATCCAGATTGATACTGACTAATACCAAGTCTTCATAAATGACTCACCAATTCCGCAGTTCATAAGGCATACAATCGGATTTGTGTTTCTCTTATCTCTCAGCTCACAAGAGGAGACTCCTGAAGTTAGTACAATTTGATCAGCATCATACAAGATCAAAGAAAAAAACAGAACATTATGCTAAACCGACCTGCAGCTCTGCTCTCCCAAACTCGTTCTAATCTTCCATGCTTCTTGTTCCATCTAATATACCTAGCTAATGGGCCGATGGTGGTACATGTGACTCAGACACTAAACAAAGATTGGCTGCTTAGTAATTCTCACAAGATTTGCAGTTATGTATCAACTATTGAGACAATTTTAGAAGGCAAAGTGGATAACTAGTAGAGAACCAGAAAATGGAACTCAACATCTACACTCAGGTTACATATTCTTTATTGTTGCTGCCCCTGGCTTGCTAAGAAAAAACTCTTAACATCAAGATCTTTTAAGAAGACAATTCTTCTACTGCGCAGCACAAAATGTACATGATTGCTTTGCAAGTGCAAATCTAAAGAGCCAAGAAGGGAAGAGAAAGAGAAACATGTGGCACTGCGTCATTGGATCTATGCAGTCATATGCAGCAAATGCAGCGATAATGTGCACGAGTCGTGCTTATTGCTAATTATATGCAAGCAAATTTGCAACGTTGCTACTCAGATTAGCAAAACAGCAAGAAATGGCACAACAGAAGATAGAGGGTCTCGGTGCCGTGGGTTCAAAAGTCTAGTTCCTTCAACTGGATCCCCATGACTTTGAGCGTGTCCCAGCCGAGTCACAGTCATTCCTTCCCCAGTCCAGGTTAATTATCTTAGTGAACATCAGAGATGATTTATGGTCCTGGAGCCAATAAATTACCCCAGCACACTGGCAATTACTGTTCTCCTGTTGTGAAGCAACAATAAAAGAGCTCATGCTAGAGATGAGTGTTAATTTCTCAGATATTTCTTAATATAATCCTCATGTTTTTTGTTTTGTTTTGTTTTGTTTTGTGTTTTATTTTTTTGCACTGCGGTTAATTAGATTCATCTCTGCCACTCGATCCAGTGTCTCGTGGCCTCCTACTGGAATCAAAACCTTCCTTTGGTCTTCCTTAAGACTGCTTTTTCTATGCTGGAAAATCAACTTTGATTTCAAGGAGACTTTTTGCATTGAGACCTTTTGATTTCGGACAGATAAACATCAAACCTCAAAAGCCATCAAAAGCCAAGATAAACAAGCCAAGATAAACAAGCTGTTTGTGTTTGGCAAACTGCCTGCATATCTGTAACTCCCATGATTCTGTGTGAAATACTCGAGCTATGATAATCTTGAATACAGTTGGTTTTAAGGTGTTTATGCAAAATGTACAAGAAAAATCTAAAATAATCGGATAAGTTTTAATAATATATGTTTATATAATATGTAGAATTAAGTAAAAATATTTACTAAAATACAATGCACTAATATGAAGAAATCAAATCCCTGGAGGTCCACAAAGAGCCTGTAGCCAGCTGGTTAATTGGCATACCACTCACAGTTTGCCAGCTTCAGTCTGAAAACAGAATTACCTCACAGGAATGATGGGTGGTGCTCCTTTCATTTATTGCAACCAGAAATATCTGTAATCATATGAAAGAGACAAAAGTATTTGAGACTTCTTCCAGTCAGTTAATCGCAGTGTGCAGCAAGAGGTGTGGGAGGGGCAAATCAAAATCCAAGCTGCTTGGACCTCATGGGTAAGAAGGGCTCTCTGTTATTTTCATCTCTGGTGAACTACCACACTTCAATCAGTGATATTCAGTTGACAATGCAGCCTCTTAGAGGGCGACAATGGGATGATTTGTACTGTTGTTATTCTGAGAAAAAGAAAAACAAGAGACAACAAGAAAGGGTCTCAACTGGAAATCAATGCAGTTATATTGTCCTAATTGATTCAGAATTAAGCTCTTCATGGAATTCCTTCAAAATAAAGCTTTGTTGTTATTCTACTCATGGTCTGACCCATGACATTTACTATCTGTTATGTGATTGGCGCCACACTCTGAGTGAGCGTATCATCTTGTACGCAGGTAAAAAATCTGTCCATGTGACTGTCCACAGAGAGTACCAACACATCGTAGTGGGACGGGTACAGATGATAAAATCAGAAACAATTTAGTCGAGTGGACAACAGAGTAGACTGAAGTTCTTCTCAGGCCTTACTGTGTTGCACCTACTCTGGCATGTTGTCGGGCATCTTATTAAAAGAACTCCAAACCTTTGGGAGTCTAAAAATGTTAGTGTTTATGGAACCCAAAGTTTTGAAAACCTTGGTACCGGTAACTGAAACACGCCTCGCATAGTTATTGCAAAACTGGAAATTGCCAAGCCAGATCATTGACTTTCTACCAGGACTGTAGAAGAGTGTCCAGCAATTTGACTGGACATGACAGGCTACTTACAAACCTTAACACATCAACACCATGCTAATGGCCAGTGTTAAGAGAATAAAATCATTAACTTCTGGCTTGTTATATTCTTTTGTGCTCCTGGATTCAATGATTCCATGCGTGGAAACAAAAGCCACACAGAAATGACAGTCAATGCTCCACGTCATACATTTTCAGAGTTTATTCTAACATTTAAAGTATAACATGACAACAACACAGACAATTCATACAGACTAAAACAGACATTTATTTACCTGTCTAATTCTTTGTGGTTTGAGCCAGTAACAGCTGGTTGTTGACCACGTGGCTTGTAAAGTGTTTCCTTTGCAATTTTACCAATTATACCTATTTAAATATGATTTAAAAAACCTCAACACAGTGTGAAAACGTTTTTAGCAAAAAACAAGTTTCCATTAAGCTAATTTACTTTCAAAATTCAAATTGAGCAATTTATGGTCGATGAAAACACATCTTGTGTTAGTGCAGTTAGAAAGCATTATTGTTATACATCAAGGTTGTCTAATGATATTAGGCTATTTCACTTCATCTTAATGAAAGCTGTTACGTTACTTCAGGTTAAGTCTAAAACATCTGCCTGATGAAGCCTAAACTGGATTACTTTAAACAATTACAACTTTGTAAAATCTTTATTCAATTTGAAAAGACAAAAAACAAATAATATTTTCTATGCAATTGATTTTAAACTTTTTTTATTTCATTGATCAAATGAGAAATGTAAAAATCTCATTGTGCTGTGTAAAAGGAAGTATTCATGAAACCAGCAGCCTTATACTTTTAAATCTAAATCTAAAACACTGCAATTGCACATTTTGCACACATTTGAAATGGAAGGGTTCAAAATCGTCTCCCAGACCTTCTGTCAATCTCAGATGACAATAGATCTGTTATCGGGGGTCTGGTGCAATGTTGAATCTCCATAACAGCCCTGATATCTGGCACTAATCTTTCCATCCACAAAGATCATAAAGAACTGTGCCTATTTCCAAGATGGTAACACAAATCCAGGAATGATGAGTTCCCAATATTATTAAACAAATAATCTACAGTTTTGTATGAGTGTGTATTCTACCTGATGAAGCCTAAACTGGATTACTTAAAAAAATTACAACTTTGTAAAATCTTCATTCAATTTGGAAAAAAAACAAATAATATTTTCTATGCAATTGATGTTTGAACATTTTTTATTGCATTGATCATTATTGTGCTGTGTAAAAGGAGGTATTCATGAAACCAGCAGCCTTATACTTTTTGAGACATCCTAACAAAAAAGGCATTTCAAATTCCAAAGCCGTGTCTAGTGAATATAATTGGGAATATGGATATAATGAAGAAAGAAAACCTGATTCTAGTATTCCCCTAGAGGCTGAAATTTATCTACTTCAAACATCATTTTAGGAATTAGCAGGGGGATGTGACGGATTCAGATTATACTGAGTGATGCTGATGACAGCTGTGGGAAGGAATGCATGATTTATTTCTGTTTTTCAAATGCTGAATAATCTTATTCAAACAAGACAGAGTGCATACTGTGCTGGTCCGTACATATTTGTTTAGGAATCATTTCAGGGGTATAACACTGTGAAACTGACAAGCTGCCTTAAGCGATGTGATTACCAGAAACATTTTGTTTTTGTGCCTGCCAAAGGGCGGTTTCCTGAGATCAAAGTTCACCTATTTGCCATGAAACACAAAACTCTTATAACTCTTACACAAAAACTCACAGAGGCACCAAACTTTCAGTGATTGATCATCATCGTGTCACCTACAATAAGCAATGGTCAAATGATAACATCACTTAGGCCACGCCCCCGGAGAACAGGAAGTAACATGTTTTACCCTTAACAGTACCTTTCTGACCCATTTGACCTAATTAACATGAAACTATGTGCACAAACAGACGACATGTTAGAGTAATGTCGATTCCCACCCTGTTTGTTTTCGTTAGAGTAGGTGGGCGTGGCAGCATGGCGAATTGACCTGTAACGCTGTGTCCGTACGTTTGGCTCTAGATTCCACAATTTTCAGCAGAGCTGCACCAAAAGTGACATGAGTGATCCTGGTTGGATCCCTTACAATCCTATTTGGTCATAGACTCACATCATCTAAGCCACGCCCCCTCAGAAAAGGAAGTGCCATTTATTCATTGGAAAGCTCGACCTAACGAAGATGATTCTGAGTTGGATGAGAGATGACAAGTTGGTCTCACTTGCGTAAAAGCGCCAAGATTTTTCAGAAGAGGGTGTGGCCGTGGCAACAAGGTGAATCAGAGGTCACACCACCAATATACGTTTGACTCTAGATTCCACATGTTTCAGCCCAGTTGCACCAAAATCACGAGTATGCATTCTTATCCAACCCCCAACAGGAATCCAAAACAAGTTGATGATGAGCGTGGCCTAATTTCTCTATAGCACCCCCTAGAATTTTTTAATTGATCAGCTCCAAGCCATGCTTTAGCCTAGAATTATAAAACTTGGTACACATGTGTATCTTCTCAGGCCCTACAAAAGTCTCTTGGAGCCATGGTGCAAAACCAACAGGAAGTCGGCCATTTTTGATTAAAATCTGCCTTTTCCTGTTTTTCATAGATGTCGCATCTGATCACACTTCTACAGATTTTGAGATACAGACTTCAAACACAGTCAGCAGAGAGTTGAGACATTAAAGGTCAAAATTTATCACAAGAGTTTTTGTATTTCAAAGCATGTGGGCGTGGCCAAGTGCCAAACTTTGACTATTTGCCATGAAACATTAAAGTGAGATAACTTCCAGAACGAAGGTCACAGCTGCATAAGACTTCCTATGTATCATTTCTGATGAACACTCATTACATTCTCATGGTCATATGACAATGTAACCCTAGCCCCGCCCACTTCAGACAGGAAGTCATCTGTTTTTTCTACTGTATGTTTTACTTTTACTGTTATTCATCTGTAATTAATCCTCTGCCAAATGTCATAAAATGACCTGATGATGAACTCTGTCAATGCTTTCTGACCTGTGGGGGCGTGGCCAAATGGCAGTCCCTCCCTCGCCATATGCACACGATTGTCTCTAAATCATAAAATCTTGAATTGTAATTTGACTCCACCGCGCCCCCTAGGTTATTCCATCAGCTATATCTCCTCACTACAACGGCCGATCTTCACCAGATGTTGCATACTTCACCAGGGAGTCCTGTTGAAAACACAATGTTGTTAATGTCAACATAAGTTACGAGATAACACTTAAATCCAGCTTTTCAGATAAACATATTCTCCCAAAACCTTAAACATAATAGGAGCCCATGAAATACAGAATGTATACGGTCATTTATAAATCATACATGGATCATGGGATTGACACTGAACTTTTTATGGTGTACTTTTATCAACCTGTAAAGAGCCCGATAGGATTAAATTGTAATTTCAATCCACTGCACTCCCCAGGCTATTCTGTTAGCTATATCTCCTTCTAGAGTCTAGATGGTCTAGAATCAAGACCATCCAATCTGCACTAGATTTTTCAGGAACCTTTACTGTACATAATTTTGTTGTAAACTGATGACATCGGCAAACCTGACCCACTTAAAAATGACTTTGTGTTTTGAATAAATTAACTACATTCATTATCTTGTACAATTAGGAAACGATGTTGTAAAGAAAGATACCTAAAACAGTTAATTTCAGTTATTTCTTTAATGAATGTCATTGATTTTAAATGCATCCATATGTTCCATGTAAATTTTATATGGAGTGGTTCTGTAAAACATGTCCCTCACTAACATGAAGCAAATACTTAGACACTACAAATATTTTTTCTTTGTTATTCTTTTATTTTAAAGGCCACTAACTTATCTCTCTTTCACATTGACTTCCTGAGGGCCAGTTTTGTGGAGTGACCATATGACAGCCTTATAAGAAAAGCTCTGGATGAAGATGAGAGTTGAAATGGACTCGAATGTTTTATTTGTCCGCTTTTTCTGTATAATGTCTTTATAAATTGGAAGTTAGCTGTGTCTCCTAAATAATCTGTATTGCTTTATTTGTAATGGTTTTTAGAAGATCCCCCAGTCCCTAAAATTGATGTACTGCTGTCTAAATATTTAAGCATAATTGTACAATAATTGTGAAATTATTGTACAATAATTGTACAAATTATTGTACAATTATTGTACAATTATTGCACAATAATTGTACAAATTATTGTACAATTATTGTACAATTGTAAAATTAACAACTCCACCTGCAATGCAACTCCATCTGCATTGCAGATGGGGTTGTTTTAATGCTTGTCATTTTATTGGTCCACGGAGGCAGGTTTTCAGTGACAAAATCTAAAACTTATTAGATGTTTGTCAAATTATTCTGAACATGAATATTAAAAAGACTGAAAGTGATACAAAAACGCTGACATATTCTGTGGTTGTTTTCTATGTTCTGCTTTGCATCATGACTATTGGATTTCAGTGTTTCAGGGTACTAAAATCATAAATCCAACATCATGTAAATTATGTTTTACTGATTATTTCCAGGATAAATGCTTAATTGGGTCAACAATTCTGGAATGCTACATTGCAACCATTGCTTTTTCTACGATTTTACCACAAATTCTTGTGCAAATGTTTCTTTGAACAAATAAATTTTTTTGAACTGCTCTAAAATTGACCATAATAAAAAGACAATTTTATAACACTGACTCATAAGAATTCTTACATTTACAGTTATGTCACAAAATCATGTTTAGACATATTGTAATGTTGGAGGCTAGATGTCTTGACTCACATACAGAAACACACCAGGGTAACTTGGAAATAAGAAAAAGGTGAATTATTGTTCAAATTAAGAAATTGTGGAAACAAATGAAAGAAAGAGGGGTTCTTGAATACTGGTCTGCAAACCAGGCTTGCTGGGCGTTATGACCAGGCTTAGCCAGAGCAAAGGGAAGTAACATTAAAGAAACCTAGATGTTAAAGTTGAACAATTTAGAGGTTGTTCGGTTTTGACAAAAATAAAAGGGTAAAAATGAACAGTAACCAAAATGTAGGGACTTAAAAAAATGTACTAGATAAAAGAAAATCCATAAAACAATAAGAGTTGTAAACCAAAGATCTTAACCAAACAAAAATGAACTTTTAGTATAGGTTAAACAAAAACAAACTACAAATCTTTAGCCAAGATACAAAAATCCCCCCAACAGGGAGAAAGTTAGTTACACAAGCTATTAAAGCTATCAAAAGCTGTGAGAGCTGACTAAGCTCTAAGAGCTAACAAAGCAAGTTTACAGCAGCCAAAACAAACATCCAAAAAATTGGAAAGCTGTCTGAACAAAGAAACAGCTGTGCCTTCTCCCAGGAAGTCCTTGGTTTTAAAAGGGAGGCCTTAACAGTGATTGGTAGAGCCGACATTTGATGACCCAATTACAGTAGGCCTCAGGGTGTGGTACAGGACAACAGGGCAGCACCCACTTCCAGGTGAAGTGAATCTTATTAGAAGCTGCAGATATGCAGAAATGAAAGAAAAGAAAACATACATGGCCATTGGCCATAACAATGGGACACTAGGGAGAAATGAAGGCAAAGGCAAGAAATGTGTGCCGTACTGGGAATCTGATGACAAAACTGGGTAGCTTACTGGATTGGAAGCCGAGATGCTCAGGTTACACGAAGGGAATGGCCCAGGAAACCATAGGGGAATTTCACAGGAAATTCCCCTGTGAAGGGGAAATTCCAGATTTGCTACGTGATCTCAGAGACAAGCTCAGAGTGACTGAAGGTACCTAGATAGGATAACACTGAGGTGCTGAAGTGCTGGCAGACTGCTCCTCTTATACTTAAAACTGATGGGAGTAAAGAAGTTACAGGTGTGTAAAGGTGCAGGAGTAAGGCCTATCCTCCAGGTAATTGTGATCTCCTGGCTCCATCTTGTGGACAACTATAGAAAGCAGCACACAAAAATCCCAAAAACCCAAGTTCCCAACACATTTCTTTTTTAATAATAAAATATGTGAGGAGCTTTAAAGATCTGTAAGTTTTTTATAATGACTTCAACAAATTAAATAAACCAAAAGATTTTTTTATTTAAATACTATATTTAAATTTGAGAAAACTAAAAAACGACATTTGTAAATACTTCAAAAAAATAATTCAAGCATAAAAGGTTGCATAATTTTAAACTTTTACCATCAATTGTCAGCACAAATAGTAGGGAAGCTCAAGGAATTGAACCTCGTTCCAAGTGGAAGTACCATTACAACTGCCTTTGCTTTTTTGTGCTATGTGACAAGGTAAAGCAAACCCTACATTAAGAACAGCTACAAAGATAATTAACTATTGAAATTCCATAATATTTTATTGATCCCAAAGGGAAATGAGATAATGTAAATGACAATATACCAATTGCTAAAATCTTAATGTCTCATTATTACTTTGTGTATGTATCCAACACTTTTAACTTTAACTTTCAAAAATGCTGTCTTAATGCAAGAAATGAAACACTTAAAGTAAATTAATTGTAAATAACTAAAAAACTTTTGTTAACTTTTTGTGTAAAGCTGCATTAACAACTACTAAGATACTTTTAAATAAGTTGGAATAGAAATGTTTCACTAATTAGGTATTGTATTTATATATTATGAATACATTTTGATATAATAAAATATATATTGCAATTTTCAATGTCTTATAAAAAAATTTTCATTCATCCTAATCAAGAAAACAAAACCTTTTTGAATGTTCATAATGTCACATGATTACAACAGCTTAAAACCACACATTACCCCCTCATGATCACTGAAATATGTTGGCACAACTACTGCCTCAACTTAATATATGTGAGATTTAATGTAAACATAATCTATCAACGTACCTTTTTCAGTGGTTGCTTCTCCAACCATTTGTAGGTATCCTTTATCAGAAACTAATTTTAATATACTTGATGACTTCAAAATATTATCATTAAAATCTCCAATCGGTGCTATTGTGTGGTTTTGTTTCTCAAGCCAATCAAGTAACTTTGCAAGATTTTTCTTAAATAGTGACAAAGGATATAATGGTGGTTGGTAAATCACCCCAATGACATCTTAAAACGACAAAACTGATAGACTAAACATTCCAAATGTTGCCCTGGTTGTTGTAAAATTTAAAATTCCACATCATGTGCACAATACATGCCAACACCACCATGTTGTTGGTCTTGCAATGCAATCAATTTGGGATGCCTTCTGGTATATGACAAATGTGGTTGATTGGGAAAACTATAACCATCTATCATTACTGTATCCGTTTGGGTTGAAGACAACCATGTTTCTGTGACAGCAACACATTTAGGTTTCCAGTGTTCTGTAAATCAGGCCAAATCTTTTACATGCCGATTTAAATTTTGCACATTCATCAAGAATACAGTAAAAAGAGATGTTTTAAATCGATCCAACTGAAAAGATCCACTCGAAAGAGGCATCATACTCGGAAGAGCAACAGCAATGTCATCCTTACAAAATATCATTTTTTCATCAAAATCTTGAATCGTCAAACCTAAAGGACTTCTAACACGACATACAGTGACATAAGCTTGTCCTGGTGAAAATATTTTACTAAAACAAACAACAGCTTCATCAACAGTTTTTTCTTGAACTTTGTGTACAGTACATGCCCATGCTAACTTGAGTGGAAATTGTCTACGCAATCAACCCTTTAAAGTTGCGCCCTCCTCCTCCGGTTCAATGGGTATTGATCCTGCTAAATCTTATGATGCGTTGAGACAGCTCTTCCTCTTCTTCATGCCTACTTGATCATCATCAAATTTAACATAGACAACTTTAGGAAACTGCCTTTTCTGGTATTAATATTACTGTAACAGTACCCCTGACACCAATAACCAGACCATCGCTAATGTCCACATTTTTACACATGTGGACAGCATAACACATGCGCCTTCATCCAACAACAGTACTTCTGATAAACAAGTATTTGAAGCTTTCGCATGACTCCCTTCTAACAACCTGTTTTCCTGATTTTTATCATTTATATAATCCTGTGCCCCAATACTTAAAAATTCAGGACAAGTCTCATATAAGCATTTAATATTGTGCTCATTTACTTGGTTATTAGTTGCAAAAATGTGCAATGCTGAGCTAACCTCACCTGTTTCACAACGTTTTAAAATCTTTAAATCATAAGCAAGGATTGGTTTATCTTTGGAATGAGTTCTCATCCTGTTAAGCAGTTGAGAAAATAGAGCATCTTTTTTCCTAACAAATTCAGTTAATTCTACAATTTGAAATAACTCTGACCATAAATTTGTAGCAACACCCTCAGTGTATATCGGCTTCCCTATAACAGGAGGCAACTGGAAGAGATCGCCTGTTGTAATGATTCCGATACCCCATATACGTTCGTGGTTGTTCAATCTGATGCAATCGACCGTTAACATATGATAAGAGATTGTGATCATCCATTGATATTTCATCTATAAGAAGCTGCAGATCACAATATTTGACACATAAGGAAATTAGTTTATCTTCGCCCAAAGGAGTATGTGGTAGACGTACATCCTTTCCAATAGAAAAAGTGATGTGGATTGTTGTCGCTTCTAAATTATATGCAGCAATGCCAGTGGGAGCTGTCAGTTTTATGCATTTGTTATCAGGAAACCTACACACAGTGAACAATAACCATTTTGGTTCATGTTCAAATGCTTTGATTAAATGACTTTTCCCTCATTCGGCGCCCCCCGTAATAAATATGTGCAGTGGTTCTGGATTTTTTCCATTGTCTTTGTCTAAATACCACTGCCGGATTTAATTAAAAACAGAAAACTGTTTTTCATTTAAAGGTCTAATCAATGCAAGGCCTTCAGATCTACTTATTTGTTTTGTCTCAAATACTGACATTTCTTTACTGTTAGAACTTAAATCAGGAATATGTTCCTGAGCATCATTTTCTATTGGTCTCTCTTTTTGTAATTCAACACACTCCAAGCGTTCCAATTCAACCTCAGGACACAACTCAGCCCATGTATCCTCCAGCATTACATCACCAGTAACATTGTCCACAGCCTCAAAGTGATCAGATCTCAACTCAAATTCACTCCTATTTAAATCTACCACAGACTTTACAGAATGTTTTGTCAACAAATCCAATAACACCAGTTCTGTAAAAATCGCCATAGGTTTCACAATGTGCAGGTTTAAGTTCACTATCAAAGCGATAAGACAGAAATAACTGCATTATTCTTTGATAAAACTTTTCTGGCTGTTATGTTTCAGAGAAACGTGCATATCGAACAACTGCTGGTTTTGTTCGAGTTCTATTCACAACAAACCCAAAGTCCTTATTGAACTCTACTGAATTTCTACACTTTTCATTTTTGGTCAAAACACGATACTCTGAAGCAAACTTAGCCAGGTACATATCACTAAAGCAGTGGTTCTTAAGTTTTTATGAGGTACCAGACCCCCCTGTTTCATATGCGCATTCACCGAAACCTTCTCATCCCCCTGTAGACACACAGAATACTTTGCGGTATTCTGATTTAATAATGTAATTATATTAGTTATGTTACCACCCCACGCCACTAGAGGCAGTAGCACACCCAAAAAGATGCGACTAAGGAGCAGATTTAGACTATAGAATTTGGTAAAGATGGTGAGTTTTTAAAGACAAGTTCAAATCCCAATCAGTGCTCCTCTGCAGCACTGATTGAAGTGCTGCGGAGTGATACAGCAAGTGATGGCAAAACGGGGCATGTCATCTCGACTTTACACAAGTGTGACTTTACCTCTGCGGCAGAGGCTCCGCCGAACCCCTGAGACCATCTCACCGAACCCCTGGGGTTTGATCGAACCCAGGTTAAGAACCACTGCATTAAAGACATCATCATTTGGCCTATTATTATAGCTGTTAACTATACCAGTTATCCACATGTCTTCTGGAGTGAGATCCTGTGCTGCAGCTTTTTCTCTCAAAATAGAAATTGGTAAACTCATTTCTGTGATATTATCGCCCGTAGGAACAAAAACCCCTTTCCGAGAACACTTCTTTGATTAGTCGGTATACTGCTTCCTGCGTACAAACATTCTGATTATGTAAATACACGCTACCAAGTTTATTTAAAGTCTTGTTAGCACTAACATTTCCATCTTTGGCTGCTTCTCTTTGTGCATTTCCCAACAGAAGGCCAATTTCATGCTCACTTTTGGACATGTAAGACACTATATAAACACAAGTATAATCATCAACACAATACTGAATATCATTATTTGCATTCTAAGCTTTTAAGAGTGGCTTGCTATATTGATTAATTCATATGTCATTAATTTGTCTTTTAAGCATGACATGAGTATTCCTACTGGATCGCTTATATGCCATTTCAAATACATCTTGACTTATCCCCAAAGCTTGAAACATTTCTTCCACAGTACTAAATGGACAATTCTCATCAGAGATGGTATTCTTTACATTAAATAAAATGTCCATCCGTCCGTCCATCCGTCCATCCGTCCGTCCGCCCGCCCGTCCGTCCGCCCGTATCCATTTTCTTCCACTTATCCAGGGTCGGGTCGCATATAAGCAACCCGACCCCCTCAGTTGCTCTATCTCTCTCAATTTGTTCCCAGCTTTTCTTGTCCTTACCAAGACATTCACAACATATTTTATTATCAGTTTTATCCAAATTATATTTGCAAGTCTTCACTGGATCTTGATATTTTTCACCACAACAAATAAAGGTTTGGTAAGATGCAGGCCATGGGAAATTGAAACAACAGAATTTTTTCTTTTTACAAGTTTTTGAATGTCATTTTGAATGCTGCTGTACAGATGTTACAACATAAAACAACGGATCTTCTTCAGATGGAATTTCACATGTCACATGCTTATCAATAAATGCAATAACCTCTTCATCTGTGTTCTTTTCCAAAATTGGAGCACCATAAATCCAAAAAAGACAATGACAATGGGGAGAACCACACTGCTGCAATTCTACACGATAATAGTAGTCTTCAATTTTTCCAATCAGATTTGCAGGAGACATTAAAACTTCTTTTACAAAAACATACCATCTAAAATCAAACATTCTGGCAGCAGTAACAGGGTTTTGATGCAGCAATTCACACTTATCTACCCACCTCAACTGTTCCAAAATCTGTGTTCGCCCTTCCTGCTTTAAATGCTATAAAGTATATTTGTGCATCTCGCATCAGCAGATGAAAATGAGGCAAACCATATGGGTTTTCCCAACATTCTAACACCTGCTAGCAAGTCGCGTTGAGCCGACTGCAAGGAAGCAGGTGTGCCTCGAATGGGTTTCAAGAAACGATATCTGTCATCAAATTCCAACAACTTATTTAAGGAGTTTCCATCCTTCAAAACCTCAGTCATATTTTTAGATGTACAATTTTTGCCTTTACGTTAAGTTATTGAAACTTTAGACACAACTGTTCCAGTTCTAACATGTACTGTGCAAAGAATATAGATTCTACATTAAGCGCAAATCTACCATCAGCATGAATAAGTTGGTTATTAAGATAATGACTCAAAGTCAAACAATATTGTTGCTTTTCTTGGTATGTGTTAAAACCCGATGGGAACACTACAGGGAAACATTTTGAACTTGTTATTTTGCACAATTGTGAATTACAATGAGATTACGCAGCCTGCTATATTTTCTGTGAACCATCAGAGGGTGCTGTAGTGAAATTTAATTATTTTTACTGTTGTCTGCAATTATTTTTATATATTGTTTTTATAAAAACTAGAAAAACATCAGATTGAAGTAGATTCTATTTAAATTTATTTTAAAGTATTAATGTTAAAACTACAATGCAATGATGTTACTAAGAGCATTGTCAAAAAACCTAAGAAAGATTTTGAAAATGTTTCTTAAGTTTTGTGTGTGATCAAACCACTCATTTCCAGTAAAATACAATCTCCTCTTATTCATTAGTCAGTATTTACAACAGAAAAAATACCAAATTGTTATGGCAAAAGAATCAAATAAACTTCCAACAACATTTGAAATGTCAAAAATTTGAAAATTGTAACTATGTTATGAAAATTGTAGACTGAAAAGAACACAGATATTTTTTATTTATTAATGCACACTGCAGAGCACATTATACAAACCCCCTGGCCAGCAGGAACCTCCAAAGGACAGACGCACCCCACAGCAGGACGGTCAGACGCCTCCTGAGGACATGCAGGTTGAAGCGTAAGCTTGACCTGCAAATAAATGACACAAAAAACATATCAAGCTGATTTTGCACAAAATCAACAAAGATGCAATGTCAAATGTTTTCAATAAAACTCTTAGTAATTCATTCTAAATTACACATTTAACCTTAATGTGAAAAACACAGTGTTTTTGGGCGGCACACATTCAACACCTCTGGCTACAAGCTTGAAGCTTCATGGACTTGGTAATGAACCACTCTTTTCTTGGGTGAATCAGAGAAAGAGTCCAATTCCCCCGAGTGATTCCTCTGTAAAGGTAGAGCACATATTAGACTTTTAGGATGACTATCAATAGTTAAAGGAACACCTTTCTTTCATTGCAAGCCAATAAAAGATCCATACCTTCCTGCCGGATCTCACGTGTAGAAAGACAAGAACTCTCCACTCCCTTCACTACCAGATGGGGCACAAACCTTGGTTTAAACGGAGAAGTTGCCTGACTCTGCACCAATTGCTTTGGTCCAGACAACTCCAGGAACTGATAGTTAGCATTCCAAATCAGATTCCTGAGGATGTGCATCCCGTGGTCATCGCTAAGGTGGATCTGCACATATAAACAGTCAGAGATAAAATTAATATTTCATATGAATGTCAATTTGTTCCTTACCGTGTTTAAAATGAAGATGTACTCTTGCTATCATGGCACCACAGAGTGAGACGGTCCAGAGGAAAGTGGTAAGCGGTGGAAAAATATGGAATCCCTGGAAAGATAATGACAAAATAAAAATTAATTTTGCAAATACCAAATCACCAAAGATGACATGAAAAGAGCTGCAATACATTTACCAAACAAAAACATGATTAGAAATATTTAATACCTACCTAGCTTTGCTGACCTGGGGTGGAATTCTTGCTGGAACAAGTTCTGCTTCTCTGTGGACTCAGTCAAGCGGGGGACGAAGCCGGTACAAAAGACCTAGAATAAATAACCGATTTAGAAATTTACATTCAAAAGATGTAGGAAAATAATAACCCATTAAAAAGTTGATGTTTATATCACTGTTTCTACATTCCAGTCCTCAAACACTATTGCTCTACATGCTTTATATGTGTAGCAGAAGGGACATTTCTAAAACATGCAGAGCAGTGGTATCTGTGAACTGGGATTGAGAAACACTGGTTTTTAATCAACAGTGCCCACCTTAGGCCAACGACTACAGATTGTCAACAGGTACCACTCAAATTTCTGTCCGGCTTATTCTGGATGGTGACTGGCCGTAAGGTTGTTTGACAGAGCCATAATGCAGACAGCGTCAGGCTCCCAAGGTACATTGGCTTTCATTACCTTAAGACGCAAGTCAGCTGCACAGGCTCCAGGGGTAGACATGAAGCCAAACTGTTAGCAGCCACTTGGCATCTCAACAATCACATCCATGAAGGACTGCAAATGGGACGCTCCGATCAGAAGGACAAACTAAAATCATACAAACACAGCAACTTGAGAACTATGCCTACATAATCTATTTGAAATCATTGCTGATTTTACTTACTTTCTTATCCGGGCACACCTCAGGAATGACCAGCTATTAAAAAACATAAATGGAAGAATACATAAAATTATTTTAAAAAATATAAAATATGTACTCTGGATACTTCATCTGACATACCAATAAGACATTCAATTTAAAATAATATTATTAAATTAAACACTCATGTGAAATTAAAATCACTGGAGTCATTGGGTATCCCTACATGCCCAATTCGAACTGCTTCTACCCTTCTTGCAGCTTTGGATCAGCAGTGGGACTTTTCTCAAGGCATCTACATTTTAACATGAAAGAGTTCAGTGGAAAGAATTAATATTTATAATTACAGCAATATAAATATTATAATGCAACATAAAAGGGAGTACACATTTCTGCAAATATTAAAGTACATCTTTACCTACAAGTCTATAACTGTTTATTCCTTTCATCTTAAACATTAAATCATGCAAGTTTGAAAACATTTCCTCTTTATTTGACAAAGTTATGAGGGTGAACCAAGTATTTTAGTCTATTTTAGTCACCTGAAATAGCCTAATTTTTTTAAGGAGAACATATTATTTCAGGCAACTAAAATATATGGTTCCGTACTCATAACTGGTAAATAAAGAGCAAATATAAAATTGTCAAGACTTGTTGATTTTCACATCGGAACAGAATTTCACACAAAAGGCTTACTATCAGTCAAGGTCGTAATGTAACGTAATGTAACATAACGTTTAGGAGCTATTCCAGCTTTATAATTATTCACATCAGCAGCAGAAATATGAACAGCTAGACTAAAGCTACATGAGTGTGCAGTAGCTTATATTTTGACCATAATAAAAATTGTGTTTTAACAAACTCCCAGTCATAATGTCTTTATAAAACATACAAAAAAAATTTTACTTTGATGGAAATAGCTTCCTGCACGCGGTGAATCAACAGAATATGCTTGAAAGCTGTTCGGTTAAAATTCTCCATGTGTTCGGAAGGTTGTTTGAATACTGAGCACAGCAAGTAAACTTAAAGTGGGTCTGTGAAGGACTGATTAGATTCACTGTTGGTAAAACGTTACAGAAGCCAATCAACAAATGGGTTTAAAAGATACAAAGATTAATGTAATTCAACCAATGGCACTTCAGAAAAAACCTCACTACTTTGTGGGAGGTTTATGTCTTATGCAGTGGCTAGTCGCCATTTCTGAAGGTAAAAGCATAAACATGGATATGTAGGAAACTATGGAAGGCCGTTTTAATATAAATTCGGTTTTGTCCAACCATAATTAATTATATTTCAGATATCTAAAAGTGCACTTTGACTATACAAAACCACATTTTTATTTAAAATATCTCGAAAAACTTATTAGTCACAATTACATTTTAATATCAAAATTAAGAGTTGCATTTAAGCTTTTATGTGGTGCCAGTAAGTTGTCCAAACAGTTGCCTGCAGAATGTTATGTTTTATGGCAAGCCAAATTAACATAGATTGGGATCATTAATTACATTCTAGATATCTAAAAATTAATCTTGACTAGAAAAGATACACTTTTCTTTAAAACATGTGAAAATACATATGACTAGATATTGTTAATTTTTAATATCTAAATTCAAAATTACATGTAAATCCTTCTCTGCTGCCATTAAGCTATCCAAACAGTTGCCTGTAGAATGTCATATTTTATGGCAACCCACTTTAACATAAATGTGATTTTCTGTAACTATTTGGAATTCTTGATTTATAAAAATGTATATTCTAGACAAAAGTAAATTTTGATTATTCAGAAAGGTAATTATTAAGATATCTAAATTTACATTTTGGCTAGTAAAAATAATAATTCATGATATCTTAAATTTCATTTTTACAAGTAAATATTACTTTCGAGATATCTAAAATGATTTCGCCACATCTGCTATTTCACCAGACACATATAGATTATTATAACTTAAGATATCTTGAACATAATTATAACTACTCAAAAGTACATTTCTACATATCTGAATTAAGAATTGTGTATAACCCCAATGTGTTGCCATTCATATGGCAGCACATATATGTGTGTATTGATATAACCTTTCTGTCTCTTCTCATGCTCTCAACTGCTGCAGATGCCACTAAAATGTAATCCTTATCCCTCTCTCTCCTCCACCTCCTTACTAAAAGCAATTCTGGTGTTCGATCTTTGGGTTGTAAACACCATGTTTTAGCAATCATCCATGGGATACAACAGTAAAAATTATAAACCAATATTAAAGCTCCGCGGAGCCTCAAGCGGCCCGAGCAGCCAAGCGCCGCTCCGGCCTATAGCCACCGCGGGGGACCCAGCACCGCCGCCCGCCTGCCACCGCGTACCCTTTCGCACAGTTGAGGCGAGCCTCCGTCAGGCAGTTCGAACCGTTCACTTCGGCATGGTTCCCTGAGGACACACCACAAATTTGGAGCAGATTGGTCGATGTAGAGAGGAGATATTGATGATGGGATAGTCTAGGGGGCGCTGTAGAGTAAAACCACAATTCAAAGCTGTTGGGCTCTTTAGCATTGAGCACAGGTCAAACGTATCCAGTTTGGTGCCAATCGGAAGATGCGTGTTTGATTCAGAGACAATTTTATGCATATGGCGAAGGACAGCCAGTTGGCCACGCCCCCATGAGTCAGAGTTCATCATCACAGTTCCTCATCAGGTCATATAATGTCAGGTGGTAGAAGATTAATTCCATATGTATTACTCAGTAAAAATAAGACATACAGTAGAAAAAACAGGTAACTTCCAGTCAAAAGTGGGCGGAGCTAAGGTTGCGTCATCATCTGACCATGAGAATGTAATGAGGGTTGGTTAGTATTGAGACATAGGAAGTCTGAAGCAGCTGTCACCTTGTATGTGGAAGTTATGTCACTTTGATGTTTTATGGCGAATAGTTAAAGTTTGGCACTTAGCCACGCCCACATGCTTTGACATACAAAAATTCCTGTGATAACTTTAGACCTTTAATGTCTGAACTCTCTGCTGACTGAGTTTGAAGTCTGTATGTCAAACGCTGTAGGAGGAGTTCGATCAAATATGACGTCTCTGAAAAACAGCAAATGGCGGCTTTGATCCAAAATGGCCGACTTTCTGTTGGGTTTGGACCATGGCTCCAAGAGACTTTTTTGTAGGTCCTGACAAGATACACAAGTGTACCAAGTTTCATAATTCTAGGTTAAAGAATGGCTTGGGGCTGATTATTTAAATTCTTCAAGGGGGCGCTGTTGAGACATTAGGCCACGCCCACAAAAAATCACACCGGATTCCTGTCGAGGGGCCCACAAGGATCAAACCTAGTGAGTTTGGTGCAGCTGGGCTTTAAACTGTGGAATTCAAGGCCAAACGTAAGGAGACGGCGTTAAAGGTCACTTCGCCACGCCGCCACGCCCACCTGCTGCATCCAAACCAAACGGGGTTGGACACCCTAATACACCAACATGTCTTCTGTCTGTGGACACAGTTTCATGTTGATTAGGTTAAAGGGGTCAGATAGTGAAGGTTCGCAGTAAAACATGACACTTCCTGTTCTAAGGGGCGTGGCTTAGGTAATCTCAAAATTTCACAACTGGGTGTCCTAGGTCATCCAAAGGTGATCACACACAGAAAGTTTGGTGGCTCTGTGAGTTATTTGTAAGAGATATAACAGTTTATTACATTCTGGTGAGTCGGTGAACTTTGACCCCTGCTACGACCCCTCCAGCATGCTCAAAACTCACGAATTTGATAACTTTGAATCGGCCATGCCTTATGAACAATCTCACCGAGTTTGAAGCCAATCGATCGAAATCCCTAGGAGGAGTTCGATCAAATGCGACGTCTGTAAACGGCCAAAATGGGCTCAAAATCGGAACTTCAATCCAAAATGGCCGACTTCCTAGGATAGTTGCACTATGACATTAATTGTAAATTCAGAGTGTCTTGGGGAGCTCTACAACTGTACCGAATTTCAAGTCTCTACGATAAAGTAAGTGAATAGAAAAGGGTCTTTTGAAAGTTGCTAGGGGGCGCCCTTGAGCCGTTTCTTGTGCGATTATTGCGAGGACCTTAAAATACGTAAATTTTCACCGGGCTCTATGCGGCCGCCAAGTTTGGTGAGTTTTTGAATATGATAAAGCCCCCAAAAAGCCAATTTATTTTACGGAAGAATAATAATAATTAAAGCTCCGCGGAGCCTCAAGCGGCCCGAGCAGCCAAGCGCCGCTCCGGCCTATAGCCACCGCGGGGACCCAGCACCGCCGCCCGCCTTCCACCGCGTACCCTTTCGCACAGTTGAGGCGCGCCTCCGCCAGGCAGTTCGCACCGTTCACTTCGGCATGGTTCCCTGAGGACACACCACAAATTTGGTGCAGATCGGTCGATGTAGAGAGGAGATATTGATTATGGGATAGTCTAGGGGGCGCTGTAGAGTAAAATCACAATTCAAACCCGTTGGGCTCTTTAGTATTTAGCACAGGTCAAACGTATCCAGTTTGGTGCCAATCGGAAGATGCGTGTGTGATTCAGAGACAGTTGTATGCATATGGCGAAGGACAGACAGTTGGCCACGCCCCCATGAGTCAGAGTTCATCATCACAGTTCATAATCAGCTCATATTATTTCATGTGGTATATTAATTCCATATGTATTACTCAGTAAAAATAAGACATACAGTAGAAAAAACAGCTGAATTCCTTTTAAAAGTGGGCGGAGCTAAGGTTACGTCATCATCTGACCATGAGGGTTGATCAGTAGTGAGACATAGGAAGTCTGAAGCAGCTGTGACCTTGTATGTGGAAGTTATGTCACTTTGATGTTTTATGGCGAATAGTTAAAGTTTGGCACTTAGCCACGCCCACATGCTTTTACATACAAACATTCCTGTGATAACTTTAGACCTTTAATGTCTGAACTCTCTGCTGACTGAGTTTGAAGTCTGTATCTAAAACGCTGTAGGAGGAGTTCGATCAAATATGACGTCTCTGAAAAACAGCAAATGGCGAATTTAATCCAAAATGGCCGACTTTCTGTTGGGTTTGGACCATGGCTCCAAGAGACTTTTTTGTAGGTCCTGAAAAGATACACAATTGTACCAAGTTTCATAATTCTAGGTTAAAGAATGGCTTGGGGCTGATTATTTAAATTCTTCAAGGGGGCGCTGTTGAGACATTAGGCCACGCCCACAAAAAATCACACCGGATTCCTGTCGAGGGGCCCACAAGGATCAAACCTAGTGAGTTTGGTGCAGCTGGGCTTTAAACTGTGGAATTCAAGGCCAAACGTAAGGAGACGGCGTTAAAGGTCACTTCGCCACGCCACCACGCCCACCTGCTGCATCCAAACCAAACGGGGTTGGACACCCTGACACACCAACATGTCTTCTGTCTGTGGACACAGTTTCATGTTGATTAGGTGAAAGGGGTCAGATAGTGAACGTTCGCAGTAAAACATGACACTTCCTCAAAATTTCACAACTGGGTGTTGTAGGTCATCCAAAGGTGTTCACACACAGAAAGTTTGGTGGCTCTGTGAGTTTTTTTGTAGGAGATCTAACAGTTTATTACTTTGTGGTGAGTCGGTGAACTTTGACCCCTGGTACGACCCCTTCAGCATGCTCGAAAACTCACGAATTTGATAACTTTGAATCGGCCATGCCTTATGAACAATCTGACCGAGTTTGAAGCCGATCGATCGAAATCCCTAGGAGGAGTTCGATCAAATGCGACGTCTGTAAACGGCCAAAATGGGGGCAAAATCGGAACTTCAATCCAAAATGGCCGACTTCCTAGGATAGTTGCACTATGACATTAATTGTAAATTCAGAGTGTCTTGGGGAGCTCTACAACTGTACCGAATTTCAAGTCTCTACGATAAAGTAAGTGAATAGAAAAGGGTCTTTTGAAAGTTGCTAGGGGGCGCCCTTGAGCCGTTTCTTGTGCGATTTTTTCGAGGACCTTAAAATACGTAAATTTCACACGGGCTCTATGCGGCCGCCAAGTTTGGTGAGTTTTTGAATATGATAAAGCCCCCAAAAAGCCAATTTATTTTGCGGAAGAATAATAATTTACAGCACGATTTCAATAGGCCTTCGCAGCGCTTAGCTGCTCGGGCCTAATAAAGCTCCGCCGAGCCTCAAGCGGCCCGAGCAGCCAAGCGCCGCTTCGGCCTATAGCCACCGCGGGGGATCCAGCACCGCCGCCAGCCTTCCACCGCGTACCCTTTCGCACAATTGAGGCGCGCGTCAGCCAGGCAGATCGCACTGTTGAGTTCGGCAAGGTTCCCTGGCGACACACCACAAATTTGGTGCAGATCGGTCGATGTAGAGAGAAGATATTGGTGATGGGATAACCTAGGGGCGCTCTAGAGTAAAATCACAATTCAAACCTGATGGGTTCTTTAACATTGAACACAGGTGAAACGTATCCAGTTTGGTACCAATAGGAAGATGCATCTGTGATTCAGAGACAGTTCTATGCATATGGCGAAGGACAGACAGTTGGCCACGCCCCCATGAGTCAGAGTTCATCCTCACAGTTCATCATCAGCTCATATTATGTCAGGTGGTAGAAGATTAATTCCAAATGTATTACTCAGTAAAAATAAGACATACAGTAGAAAAAACAAGTTACTTCCAGTCAAAAGTGGGCGGAGCTATGGTTACATCATCATCTAACCATGAGCATGTAATGAGGGTTGGTCATTAGTGAGACATAGGAAGTCTGAAGCAGCTGTGACCTTTTATGTGGAAGTTATCTCACTTTGATGTTTTATGGCGAATATCAAAGTTTGGCACTTAGCCACGCCCACATGGTTTGACATACAAAAATTCCTGTCATAACTTTAAACCTTTAATATCTGAACTCTCTGCTGACTGAGTTTGAAGTCGGTATCTCAAACGCTGTAGGAGGAGTTCGATCAAATATGACGTCTGTGAAAAACAGCAAATGGCGGCTTTTATCCACAATGGCTGACTTCCTGTTGGGTTTGGACCATGGCTCCAGGAGACTTTTTTGTAGGTCTTGACAATATACACAAGTGTATCAAGTTTCATAATTCTAGGTTAAAGAATGGCTTGGGGCTGGTTATTTAAAATTTTCAAGGGGGCGCTGTTGAGACATTAGGCCACGCCCACAAAAATTACACTGGATTCCTGTCGAGGGGCCCACAAGGATCAAACCTAGTGAGTTTGGTGCAGCTGGGCTTTAAACTGTGGAATTCAAGGCCAAACGTAAGGAGACGGCGTTAAAGGTCACTTCGCCATGCCACCACGCCCACCTGCTGCATCCAAACCAAACGGGGTTGGACACCCTGACACACCAACATGTCTTCTGTCTGTGGACACAGTTTCATGTTGATTAGGTCAAAGGGGTCAGATAGTGAACGTTCGCAGTAAAACATGACACTTCCTGTTCTAAGGGGGCGTGGCTTAGGTAATGTAAAAATTTCACAACTGGGTGTCGTAGGTCATCCAAAGGTGATCACACACATAAAATTTGGTGGCTCTGTGAGTTTATTTGTAAGAGATATAACAGTTTATTATATTCTGGTGAGTCGGTGAACTTTGACCCCTGGTACGACCCCTTCAGCATGCTCGAAAACTCACCAATTTGATAACTTTGAATCGGCCATGCCTTATGAACAATCTGACCGAGTTTGAAGCCGATCGATCGGAATCCCTAGGAGGAGTTCGATCAAATGCGACGTGTGTAAACGGCCAAAATGGGCTCAAAATCGGAACTTCAATCCAAAATGGCCGACTTCCTAGGATACTTGCAGTATGACATTAATTGTAAATTCTGAGCGTCTTGGGGAGCTCTACAAGTGTACCGAATTTCAAGTCTCGACGATAAAGTAAGTGAATATAAAAGGGTCTTTTGAAAGTTTCTAGGGGGCGCCCTTGAGCAGTTTCTTGTGCGATTTTTGCGATGACTTTAAAATACGTAAATTTTCACCGGGCTCTATGCGGCCGCCAAGTTTGGTGAGTTTTTGAATATGATAAAGCCCCCAAAAAGCCAATTTACTTTACGGAAGAAGAATAATAATTTACAGCACGATTACAATAGGCCTTCGCAGCGCTTAGCTGCTCGGGCCTAAAAACATTTGAAAAACAATAGGCCTTCGCAGCGCTTAGCTGCTCGGGCCTAATAATTAAAGCTCCGCGGAGCATCGAGCGGCCCTCGCAGCCAAGCGCCGCTCGGCCTATAGCCACCGCGTGTGCCCAGCACCGCCTTCCCCCAGCCACCGCCGATGCTCTGACGGAACAGCCGAACCCGCCCTCCTTGAATTTACTCAGTGTGTCATGTTTGGCTTTGCTCACAGACAATGCACAAAAATCTGTTGCTGATTGGCTGCAGCGAGTAAATCAGGGGTCACCAACCTTTTTGATACTGAGAGCTACTTCATGAGTACCGGTTTTAATAAATTGTATGTTGTATTCTTAAGCTGTATGTCTTAATTTTTTTATTGTTGTGTTTTAATGTACAGCACTTTGTATCACACATCATCAAACATCATCATCGTCATCATCATCACCTGGGTCTCAGTGTTCATCCTCACCACCAACAACCACAAATCATGACAGTTTAAGTTTTGGGAGAATGTATGTGCATCTGAACAGCTTCATTGATACTTTATCTTTTCACTTATGTTGACATTAGCTACATTGTGTTTACAGCAGCGCTCTCTGGTGCAGCCCGCAGCATCTCATGCAGTTTGGCCAATGTAGAGAGGAGATACAGCTGTTTGATTAACCTAGGGAGTGCAGTGGAGTCAAGTTATAATCTAACGCTATTGGATCCTTTAGAGGATCACCACAGTCGATCATAGAAAATCTGGTGCAAATTGGATGAAGCCTGGTTGATTTAGAGACGATTGTAGACATGGCTGGCATTGCTATTTGCTAATAAGGCATGCCCACATGCTTCAGGTAGCAGCCAACATACACAGAGTTCATCATCATGTCATTTTATATCAATTTGCACAGCATAGAACCCATTTAATTAAGAGTAAAAGACTTCCGGCAGATAAAAACAGGTGATTTCCTGTTGGAGGGGTGCGTGGCTACGGTGATGTCATCATATGACCTTGTGAATGTGATAAAGGCTGGCCAATAATGAGAGATGGAAAGTCTGATGAAGTTGTCACTCTTCCTGTAGAAGTTATTGCATTTTAGTATTTCGTGGCACAAAGCCAAAGTTTGACACTTAGCCACGTCCACATGCTTATATGTACGAGAATTCTTTTGATAACTTTTCACCTTCAATGTCTTAAGTGTGTGCTCAGGGAGTTTGAAGTCTGTATCTCAAAAGCTGTAGGAGGAGTTCGATCAGATGCGACGTCTATGAAAAACAGGAAATGGCGGCTTTGATCCAAAATGGCCGACTTCCTGTTGGGTTTGGACCATGGCTCCAAGAGACTTTTTTGTACATCCTGAAAAGATACACATGTGTATCAAGTTTCATAATTCTAGGTTAAAGCATGGCTTGGGGCTGATGATTTAAAATATTCTAGAGGGCGCTGTTGAGACATTAGGCAACGCCCACCAAATATTGCACTGGATTACTGTCCGGAGTTGGATCAGGATCCATCTCAGTGAGTTTGGTGCAGCTGGACTCAAAATTGTGGAATACAGAGCCAAACGTAAGGACAGGTATATTCGCCACGCCGCCACGCCCACCTGCTGCATCCAAACCAAACGGGGTTGGACACCCTGACACACCAACATGTCTTCTGTTTGTGGACACAGTTTCATGTTGATTATGTTAAAGAGGTCAGATAGGGACCGATCACAATAAAACATGACACTTCCTGTTCTAAGGGGGCGTGGCTTAGGTAATCTCAAAATTTCACAACTGGGTGTCGTAGGTCATCCAAAGGTGATCACACACAGAAAGTTTGGTGGCTCTATGAGTTTCTTTGTAGGATATATAATTATTATTTATGGTGAGTCAGTGAACTTTGACCCCTGGTATCACCCCTTCAGCATGCACGAAAACTCACCGTTTTGATAACTTTTAATCGGGCATGCCTTATGAACCAACTGACCAAGTTTGAAGCCGTTCCATCAAAAGCCCTAGGAGGAGTTCGATCAAATGCGACATGTGTAAACGGCCAAAATGGGCTCAAAATCGGAACTTCAATCCAAAATGGCCGACTTCCTAGAATACTTGCACTATGACATTAATTGTAAATTCTGAGTGTCTTGGGGAGCTCTACAACTGTAGCGAATTTCAAGTCTCTACGATAAAGTAAGTGAATAGGAAAGGGTCTTTTGAAAATTTCTAGGGGGCGCTGTTGAGCCATTTTTTATGCGATTTTTGCGTAGACCTTAAAATACGTAAATTTTTCACAGTCTCTATGGGCCCACCAATTTTGGTATTGGTCTTCAACTCCCAACATGCTTCAGAAAAATCCACAGTACTTAATGTTTCTGTAACAATATTTAATAAACAGCACGATTACAATAGGCCTTCGCAGCGCTTAGCTGCTCGGGCCTAATAAAAACTTTTGTGGAATGGAATATAACATGGTGTATTTTCCAATAACAGGGTGGAAAATCAAAGTCTTTGATTCTAAAATCTGATGATTTTCATTATTAGTTGCAGGATTTGCTCTTTGAAGTCAAAGTATATGTAGAGATTTTTTCCTGGCTCTATTTGGCAAGAACATGTGATATCCCTGTAGTGGATTTTCCATGACAGGTACTCATTGTTCCCCTCACAAGAGTCAATGGGGGTAACTAGTTAAATGAAAACAGACAAAAGGCAAAGAGATCTGATAATACCTCAGACTACTCTGCAACTCTATTCCATCATCTCAAAATTTTTTAATTGACAAAGTTATTTCTTTTCACCCTAATTTCTACCTTAATGGTTCAAGAACATACCAGGGTGGAACATAAGAGGGTGGAACTTTTCTAACTAATTTACCTGTAGTTCTTTATGTGGTCAACATTTAGCTAGCTAACATTCAACCGAATAACAAACTTTTAGTGACTAAATCTAACATTATATTTTTAAATTCTACTGAATAACCATTTTTCACAATCTTTCCTAACAGGGTGGAACATAACAGGGTGGAAAATAACATGGTGGAACTTTTCTAACTAATCTACCTGTTTCTCTTTGTGTGGTCAACATTTAGCTAGCTAACATTCAACCGAATAACAAACTTTTAGTGACTAAATCTAACATTGTGTTTTTTAATTTCTACTGATTAAACATTTTCACAATCTTTCCTATCAGGGTGGATCATAACAGAGTGGAACATAACACTCTGGTATGTTCCAAACAGGAATTCTAGTTATAGGTAGATGTCTAACTAATCTACCTGTAACTCTTTATGTGGTCAACATTTAGCTAGCTAAACTTCAACAAAATAACAAAACTTTAATGACTAATTATAATACTAGGTTTTTTAATTCTACTGAATAAACATTTTTCACAATCTTTCCTAACAGGGCGGAACTTTAAGCTTTACATATACAGGTTTAACATAGTTAAAATAAGAAAAGTACAGAGATGGTGACAGTTGAAGCTTACTTTGTTTTCCATGGTTGAATTCACATCAGAAGCAATTGATGTCATTTACATTAAATGGTTTTTATGGAATTTTAGACTTTTTGAAGGCAGAAATGAAACATAATAACATTGTGGAAAGTTAGTACTGGGACATGTATAATATTAAGAAAATATCAAATGTGAAAACAGTTTCAGTAGTTTAAATTGCATATCAAAATAAGGTTAAGTCCAGCCAATCAAACTTATTGAAGAAAAACATAAATATAAATATATTTTATAGTTTAAATCTCATGATTAAGTTTATTACGCTTTACTGGGGACACATGAAATTGAACATGTCCATCAACAAAAAGGTGTGTAAAGAACAAAATTATATTTAAAAGGCATTTTGTTTATATTTGAATAATGGTAAACATCTAAATCCATCCATCCATTTTCCTGCACCCTTGTCCCTTAGTGTGGTCGGGAGGGTTGCTGGTGCCCATCTCCAGCTAGCGTGCAAACATCTAAATGTATAATTAAATACTTTGTTGTACATATTTGGCACATTTTACAAAAAATAATTGTAAGCAAAACATGGGGACATGGAATGTTGCCGCAAAAAAAGAATCAACTTACATATTTCTAAATAAATCTTATCACATTTTGAACTCATTACCAAATCTGCTGCAGTTTTAAGAAAATTGTAACTCTTGCATGTCATGAACACACTTTTAAATTGAACACAATTCCTCAATATTTTAATTGAACTTTGCCATGACACTGCCATGTTGCCACTGACATCTGGTATTGGTTTCCTTATTAATGAGAAGACTGGTATTGCATGCTGTTCACCAGTACTCCATAATGTGGTGTGTAACTTGAAACTGCAACTGTGAGTGCATCTTTCAGATGTGCATCAGTGAGGCATGTTCTGTGTTTGTTCTTGATGAACTTCATGTCAGAAAACTCTGATTCACAGAGATAGGTTGAACCAAACAGGCTGGTAACCTTCATAGCTGCTGTGCATACACCACAGCACCATTAATTTTACTTGGCTTTCAACACCAGCGGGATCTAGTTTTAAATTGTATGTTGTATTCTTAAGCTGTATGTCTTAATTTTTTATTGTTGTGTTTTAATGTACAGCACTTTGTATCACACATCATCAAACATCATCATCGTCATCATCATCACCTGGGTCTCAGTGTTCATCCTCACCACCAACAACCACAAATCATGACAGTTTAAGTTTTGGGAGAATGTATGTGCATCTGAACAGCTTCATTGATACTTTATCTTTTCACTTATGTTGACATTAGCTACATTGTGTTTACAGCAGCGCTCTCTGGTGCAGCCCGCAGCATCTCATGCAGTTTGGCCAATGTAGAGAGGAGATACAGCTGTTTGATTAACCTAGGGAGTGCAGTGGAGTCAAGTTATAATCTAACGCTATTGGATCCTTTAGAGAATCACCACAGTCGATCATAGAAAATCTGGTGCAAATCGGATGAAGGCTGGTTGATTTAGAGACGATTGTAGACATGGCTGGCATTGCTATTTGCTAATAAGGCACGCCCACATGCTTCAGCTAGCAGCCAACATACACAGAGTTCATCATCATGTCATTTTATATCAATTTGCACAGCATAGAACCCATTTGATTAAGAGTAAAAGACTTCCGGCAGATAAAAACAGGTGATTTCCTGTTGGAGGGGTGCGTGGCTAAGGTGATGTCATCATATGACCTTGTGAATGTGATAAAGGCTGGCCAATAATGAGAGATGGAAAGTCTGATGAAGTTGTCACTCTTCCGGTAGAAGTTATTGCATTTTAGTATTTTGTGGCACAAAGCCAAAGTTTGACACTTAGCCACGCCCACATGCTTATATGTACGAGAATTCTTTGATAACTTTTCACCTTCAATGTCTTAAGTGTGTGCTCAGGGAGTTTGAAGTCTGTATCTCAAAAGCTGTAGGAGGAGTTCGATCAGATGCGACGTCTATGAAAAACAGGAAATGGCGGCTTTGATCCAAAATGGCCGACTTCCTGTTGGGTTTGGACCATGGCTCCAAGAGACTTTTTTGTACATCCTGAAAAGATACACATGTGTATCAAGTTTCATAATTCTAGGTTAAAGCATGGCTTGGGGCTGATGATTTAAAATATTCTAGAGGGCGCTGTTGAGACATTAGGCAACGCGCACCAAATATTGCACTGGATTACTGTCCGGAGTTGGCTCAGGATCCATCTCAGTGAGTTTGGTGCAGCTGGACTCAAAATTGTGGAATACAGAGCCAAACGTAAGGACAGGTATATTCGCCACGCCGCCACGCCCACCTGCTGCATCCAAACCAAACGGGGTTGGACACCCTGACACACCAACATGTCTTCTGTTTGTGGACACAGTTTCCTGTTGATTATGTTAAAGAGGTCAGATAGGGACCGATCACAATAAAACATGACACTTCCTGTTTAAGGGGGCGTGGCTTAGGTAATCTCAAAATTTCACAACTGGGTGTCGTAGGTCATCCAAAGGTGATCACACACAGAAAGTTTGGTGGCTCTATGAGTTTCTTTGTAGGATATATAATTTTTATTTTATGGTGAGTCAGTGAACTTTGACCCCTGGTATCACCCCTTCAGCATGCACGAAAACTCACCGTTTTGATAACTTTTAATCGGGCATGCCTTATGAACCAACTGACCAAGTTTGAAGCCGTTCCATCAAAAGCCCTAGGAGGAGTTCGATCAAATGCGACATGTGTAAACGGCCAAAATGGGCTCAAAATCGGAACTTCAATCCAAAATGGCCGACTTCCTAGGATACTTGCACTATGACATTAATTGTAAATTCTGAGTGTCTTGGGGAGCTCTACAACTGTAGCGAATTTCAAGTCTCTACGATAAAGTAAGTGAATAGGAAAGGGTCTTTTGAAAATTTCTAGGGGGCGCTGTTGAGCCATTTTTTATGCGATTTTTGCGTAGACCTTAAAATACGTAAATTTTTCACAGTCTCTATGGGCCCACCAATTTTGGTGAGTTTTTGAATATGTTAAAGCCCCCAAAAAGGCAATTCATTTGACAGAAGAAAAATAAAAATAAGAAACATTTGAAAAACAATAGGCCTTCGCAGCGCTTAGCTGCTCGGGCCTAATTAAAGCTCCGCGGAGCCTCAAGCGGCCCGAGCAGCCAAGCGCCGCTCCGGCCTATAGCCACCGCGGAGGACCCAGCACCGCCGCCCGCCTGCCACCGCGTAAGCTGTCGCAGAGTTGAGGCGCGCGTCCACCAGGCAGTTCGCACCGTTGAGTTCGGCATGGTTCCCTGGCGACACACCACAAATTTGGTGCAGATCGGTCGATGTAGAGAGGAGATATTGGTGATGGGATAACCTAGGGGGCGCTGCAGAGTAAAATCACAATTCAAACCTGATGGGCTCTTTAGCATTGAACACAGGTCAAACGTATCCAGTTTGGTTCCAATCGGAAGATGCGTGTGTGATTCAGAGACAGTTCTATGCATATGGCGAAGGACAGACAGTTGGCCACGCCCCCATGAGTCAGAGTTCATCATCACAGTTCATCATCAGCTCATATTATGTCAGGTGGTAGAAGATTAATTCCATATGTATTACTCAGTAAAAATAAGACATACAGTAGAAAAAACAGCTGAATTCCTGTTAAAAGTGGGCGGAGCTAAGGTTACGTCATCATCTGACCATGAGGGTTGGTCAGTAGTGAGACATAGGAAGTCTGAAGCAGCTGTGACCTTGTATGTGGAGTTATGTCACTTTCATATTTTATGGCGAATCGTCAAAGTTTGGCACTTAGCCACGCCCACATGCTTTTACATACAAAAATTCCTGTGATAACTTTAGACCTTTAACGTCTCAACTTTCTGCTGACTGAGTTTGAAGTCTGTATCTCAAACGCTGAAGGAGGAGTTCGATCAAATATGACGTCTCTGAAAAACGACAAATGGGGCTTTTATCCAACATGCCCGACTTCCTGTTGGGTTTGTACCATAGCTCCAAAGAGTTTTTTGTAAATCTTAACAAGATACACCAGTATACCAAGTTTCATAATTCTAGGTTAAAGAATACTTGGGGCTGATTATTTAAAATCTTCAAGGCGGCGCTGTTGAGGCATTAGGCCACGCCCACAAAAATCACACTGGATTCCTGTCGTGGGGCCCACAAGGATCAAACCTAGTGAGTTTGGTGAAGCTGGGCTTTAAAATGTGGAATTCAAGGCCAAACGTAAGGAGACGGGTTAAAGGTCACTTCGCCACGCCACCACGCCCACCTGCTGCATCCTAACCAAACGGGGGTGGACACCCTAATACACAAACATGTCTTCTGTCTGTGGAGACAGTTTCATGTTGATTAGGTGAAAGGGGTCAGATAGTGAACGTTCGCAGTAAAACATGACACTTCCTGTTCTAAGGGGGCGTGGCTTAGGTAATCTCAAAATTTCACAACTGGGTGTCGTAGGTCATCCAAAGGTGATCACACACAGAAAGTTTGGTGGCTCTGTGAGTTTATTTGTAAGAGATATAACAGTTTATTACATTCTGGTGAGTCGGTGAACTTTGACCCCTGGAACGACCCCTTCAACATGCTCGAAAACTCACGAATTTGATAACTTTGAATCGGCCATGCCTTATGAACAATCTGACGAGTTTGAAGCCGATCGATCGAAATCCCTAGGAGGAGTTCGATCAAATGCGACGTCTGTAAACGGCCAAAATGGGCTCAAAATCGGAACTTCAATCCAAAATGGCCGACTTCCTAGGACAGATGCACTATGACATTAATTGTAAATTCAGAGTGTCTTGGGGAGCTCTACAAGTGTACCGAATTTCAAGTCTCTACGATAAAGTAAGTGAATAGAAAAGGGTCTTTTGAAAGTTGCTAGGGGGCGCCCTTGAGCCGTTTCTTCTGCGATTTTTGCGAGGCCCTTAAAATACGTAAATTTTCACCGGGCTCTATGCGCCCGCCAAGTTTGGTGAGTTTTTGAATATGATAAAGCCCCCAAAAAGCCAATTTATTTACGTTAGAATCATAATAATAAACAGCACGATTACAATAGGCCTTCGCAGCGCTTAGCTGCTCGGCCTAATTAAAGCTCCGCGGAGCCTCAAGCGGCCCGAGCAGCCAAGCGCCGCTCCGGCCTATAGCTACCGCGGGGACCCAGCACCGCCACCCGCCTGCCACGCGTACCCTTTCGCACAGTTGAGGCGCGCCTCCGCCAGGCATTTCGCACCGTTGAGTTCGGCATGGTTCCCTGGCGACACACCACAAATTTGGTGCAGATCGGTCATGTAGAGAGAAGATATTGGTGATGGGATAACTAGGGGGCGCTGCAGAGTAAAATCACAATTCAAACCCGATGGGCTCTTTAGCATTGAACACAGGTCAAACCATCCAGTTTGGTTCCAATTGGAAGATGCGTGTGTGATTCAGAGACAGTTCTATTCATATGGCGAAGGACAGACAGTTTGCCACGCCCCCATGAGTCAGAGTTCATCCTCACAGTTCATTATCAGTTGATATTATGTGAGTGGTAGAAGATTAATTCCATATGTATTACTCAGTAAAAATAAGACATACAGTAGAAAAAAACAGCTGAATTCCTGTTAAAAGTGGGCGGAGCTAAGGTTACGTCATCATCTGACCATGAGAATGTAATGAGGGTTGGTCTGTAGTGAGACCTAGGAAGTCTGAAGCAGCTGTGACCTTGTATGTGGAAGTTATGTCACTTTGATGTTTTATGGCGAATAGTCAAAGTTTGGCACTTAGTCACGCCCACATGCTTTTACATACAAAAATTCCTGTGATAACTTTAGACCTTTAATGTCTGAACACTCTGCTGACTGAGTTTGAAGTGTGTATGTGAAACGCTGTAGGAGGAGTTCGATCAAACACGACATCTGTGAAAAACAGCAAATGCGAATTGATCCAAATGGCCGACTTCCTGTTGGGTTTGGACCATGGCTCCAAGAGGCTTTTTGTAGGTCCTGAAAGATACACAAGTGTACCAAGTTTCATAATTCTAGGTTAAAGAATGGCTTGGGGCTGATTATTAAAATCTTCAAGGGGCGCTGTTGAGACATTAGGCCACGCACAAAAATCACACTGGATTCCTGTCGAGGGGCCCACAAGGATCAATCCTAGTGGTTTGGTGCAGCTGGGCTTTAAACTGTGGAATTGAAGGCCAAACGTAAGGAGACGGCGTTAAAGGTCACTTCGCCACGCCCCACGCCCACCTGCTGCATCCAAACAAACGGGGTTGGACACCCTACACACCGACATGTCTTCTGTCTGTCGACAGTGTTTCATGTTGATTAGGTGAAAGGGGTCAGATAGTGAACGTTCGCAGTAAAACATGACACTTCCTGTTCTAAGGGGCGTGGCTTAGGTAATCTCAAAATTTCACAACTGGGTGTCGTAGGTCATCCAATGGTGATCACACACAGAAGTTTGGTGGCTCTGTGAGTTTATTTGTAAGAGATATAACAGTTTATTACATTCTGGTGAGTCAGTGAACTTTGACCCCTGGTACACCCCTTCAGCATGCTCGAAAACTCACGAATTTGATAACTTTGAATGGGCCATGCCTTATGAACGATCTAACCGAGTTTGAAGCCGATCGATCGAAATCCCTAGGAGGAGTTCGATCAAATGCGACGAGTGTAAACGGCCAAAATGGGCTCAAAATCGGAACTTCGATCCAAAATGGCCGACTTCCTAGGATAGTTGCACTATGACATTAATTGTAAATTCTGAGGGTCTTGGGGAGCTCTACAACTGTACCGAATTTCAAGTCTCTACGATAAAGTAAGTGAATAGAAAAGGGTCTTTTGAAAGTTTCTAGGGGGCGCCCTTGAGCAGTTTCTTGTGCGATTTTTGCGGTGACTTTAAAAAACGTAAATTTTCACCAGTCTCTATGCGCCCGCGATGTTTGGTGAGTTTTTGAATATGATAAAGCCCCCAAAAAGCCAATTTACTTTACGAAGAAGAATAATAATAATAATTACAGCACGATACAATAGGCCTTCGCACGCTTAGCTGCTCGGGCCTAATTAAAGCTCCGCGAGCATCGAGCGGCCCTCGCAGCCAAGCGCCGCTCGGCCTATAGCCACCGCGTGTTCCCAGCACCGCCTTCCCCAGCCACCGCTGATGCTCTGACGGAGCAGCCGAACCCACCCTCCTTGAATTTTCTCAGTGTGTCATGTTTGGCTTTGCTCACAGACAATGCACAAAAGTCTGTTGCTGTTTGGCTGCAGCGATTAGATCAGGGGTCACCAACCTTTTTGAAACTGAGAGCTACTTCATGGGTACTGTGTCATATAAAGGCTACCAGTTTTACACTCTGTTCTGAAATAACAAATTTACTCAGTTTGCCTTATACATTATCACTAATGATTAATGATTCTCATCTATGAAGAAACTGATCACGTTAATGATTTCTAACAATAATTAGCCATGAAAACTAGGTGGGAAACAGATATCAATATTCAGCACTTTATCTCTTTTAATCTCAGTAATTGGGTGATTCTTTTTTTGCGGCAACATTTCGGCCTCAGGATTTTTGAAAAAAAGTATTGTTTTAAGTTTTGAATATTTTGTTACAACACTGACATGTTTAACAATAAGAAATTAATAATGGGCAAGCTCAGGATTGGATGAATTAATGATTACATTTTTTTCACCATTGTCTCTTAATGTATTCCACCCTGTTATGAACATTTACATATGGACCACAAATAGTTAAACATTTACATTTTGAAAAATAATCACTTTTTCTTAGAAAGAGTGTGTCCCTTTTACTATATAATATGTTTTATTCTTGAAATTGTAACACATCATGAAGTTACAAATCATTTATGACTGTATTGTAAAGAAAAATCTGTTTTTTTACTCATTATTACTGACAGCATTGAAAATATTGGTAATTTTAAAAACTTAAACCAATATTTGCATTTATTGGTCTTCAACTCCCAACAGGCTCAGTAAAATTCACAGTACTTAATGTTTCTGTAACAATATTTAATAATAAAACATGTGTGGAATGGAACATAACATGGTGGATTGTCCCATAACAGGTTGGAAAATAAAAGTCTTTGATTTTAAAATCTGATGATTTTCATTATTAGTTGCAGGATTGGCTCTTTCAAGTCAAAGTATATGTAGAATATTTGTCCTGGCTCTATTTGGAAAGAACGTGATATCCCTGTAGTGGATGTTTCCATGACATGTACTCAATGTTCCCCTCACAGGAGTCAATGGGGTAATGAAAACAGACAAATGGCAAAGACATCTTATAAAACCTCAGACTACTCTGCAACACTATTCCATCATCTCAAAATTTTTATATCACATAAGTTATTTATTTTCACCCTAATTTCTACCTTATTTGGTTCATGAATATACAGGGAGGAACATAACAGGAGGAACTTTCTAACTAATCTACCTGTAGCTCTTTATGTGGTAAACATTTAGCTAGCTAACCTTCAAAAGAATAGCAAACCTTTAATGACTAAATATAACAATATGTTTTTTAAATTCTCATGAATAAACATTTTTCACAATCTTTCCTAACAGGGTGGAACTTGAAGCTTAACATATACAGGTTCAACATATTTAAGATAAGAAAAAGTACAGAGATGGTGACAGTTGAAGCTCACTTTGTTTTCCATCATTGAATTCACATCAAAACCAATTGATGTCACTTACATTAAATGGTTTTTATGGAATTTTAGACTTTTTTAAGGCAGAAATTAAACATTCTAACAGGGTGGAAAGTTAGTACTGGGACATGCATAATATGAAGAAAATATCAAATGAGAAAATAGTTTCAGTAGATTAAATAGCATATTAAAATAAGGTTTAGTCCAGTCAATCAACTTATTGAAGAAAAACATAAATATAAATATATTTTATAGTTTAAATGTCATGAGAAAGACTATTATGCTGCACTAGGGACACATGAAATTGAAAATGTCCATCAACAAAAGGTGTGTAAAGAACAAAATAATATTTAAAAGGCATTTTGTTTATATTTGAATAATGGTAAACATCTAAATCCATCCATTCTTTTTCCTGCACCCTTGTCCCTTAGTGGGGTCGGGAGGGCTGCTGGTGCCCATCTCCAGCTGGCGTGCAAACATCTAAATGTATAATTAAAATACTTTGTTGTACATATTTGGCACATTTTACAAAAAATAATTGTAAGCAAAACATGGGACATGGAATGTTGCCGCAAAAAGAATCACCTTACATATTTTTAAATAAATCTTATCAGATTTTGAACTCATGACCAAATCTGCTGCATTTTTCACAAAATTGTAACTGTTACATGTCATGAACACACTTTTAAATTGAACACAATTCCTCAATATTTTAATTAAACTTTGCCATGACACTGCCATGTTGCTAGTGACATCTGGTATTGGTTTCCTTATTAGTGAGGAGACTGGCATTGCATGCTGTTCACCAGTGCTCTGTAATCTGGTGTGTAACTTGAAACTGCAACTGCGAGTGCATCTTTCAGATTTGCATCAATGAGACATGTTCTTTGTTTGTTCTTGATGAAGTTCATGTCAGAAAACGCTGATTCACAGAGATAGGTTGAACCAAACAGGCTGGTAACCTTCATAGCTGCTGTGCATACACCACTGCACCATCTATTTTACTTTCAATACTAGCGGGATCTAGTTTTAAATTGTATGTTTTAATTTTTTTATTGTTGTGTTTTAATGTACAGCACTTTGTATCAGCTGCGGTTGTTTTAAAGTGCTTTGTAAATAAAGTTGGTTTGGTTTGATTCCACTTAACCTACAGGGCTAAGTGGAATCAAGTTATAATGTAGCTGTCACATTCAGTCTTCAGTTAGCAATGAGCATGCTCTGTGTTCATACGTTCAACTTTTACTTATTCAGCGATTAAATAAATGTGTGTGTGTGTATATATATATATATATATATATATATATATATATATATATATATATATATATATATATATATATATATATATATAAATAAACAAATAAGGGCTCTAAGTGAGGCTTCAGTCCTTAGGAATTAGTAAAGATCCGTCCAGAAGAATCAGATCGTTCCTGAATGTTATATCACTATATTGCAGACTTTGGTCACAGCGTTGTCCCATATATGCGACACCTCAGTCAACACCGTATAATTCAGCGCATAGTGACAACTTTTTTTAATCAGATGCAACATTTGTCTCTGTACAGCTAGCTTAGCTAGCATCACGTCCACAGATATTACCTTTATTTAAGCTTTCCTTCCAAGTGACGCTAAAAGTTGGACGAAGTCCCACCGTCTGTGAAAGCGAAGCGCTGCTGATTTTACATGTCGCCATATATTTTGATTTATGCAGCGCTTTTATATTACTGATGATTAGACAGCTTCTCCTGCTCAGAGGAAACCACTGTGCATGTCTTGGAGCTCCGCGTGCGAGTAAAGGTGGAGCCGATGGGTGATAACAGACACTACGTCACGTTATTGCTGGGATTTTACGGCGCCACCTTAAATCCCTGAACTTCACATTTTAACGGAAGAAAAGAGCAACGCGACTTGGATGTACCAGTAACGCTGCATTTTTGTAGAAATGTAGTGAAGTAGAAAGTACAGATACTTACTGTAAAATGTAGTGGAGTAAAAGTAGAAAGAACCCATTATTAAATCTGCTTAAGTAAAGTACAGATACACGAAAACTCTACTTAAGTACAGTACTTCCCACCACTGTTTACAGCAGCGCTCCCTGCTGCAGCCTGCAACATCTCATGCAGATTAGCCAATGTAGAGAGGAGATATAGCTATTTGATTAACCGAAGGGGGGAAGTGGAGTCAAGTTATAATCTAATGCTATTGGGGTCTTTAGAGGTTCACTGAAGTCAGCCATAAATATCTGGTGGAAATCACATGAAGCCTGGTTGATTTAGAGACGATCGTAGACATGGCTGGTATTGCTATATGCTAATAAGGCATGCCCACATGCTTCAACTAGCAGCCGAAGCATGTGGCTTCGGCTGCTAGCTGAAGCCACATGTTTCAGCTAGCATGTGCTGACGCATGCTAGCTGAAGCATGCTTCAGCACGCTTCAGCTGAAGCACACTTGAAATCAGCAGTTGGAAACAGGGGGGTGACATCACCATTAGAGATGGGTTTTTTTTTACTGAGTAAAATACTCAGTAAAAAACTGAGTTTTTTACTCAGTTTTTTACTCAATAAAAAACTGAGTCTTTTACACAGACTCAGTTTGTGTTTTACACAAAATGAGTCTGTGTAAAACACAGACTCAAAACTGAGTCTGTGTAAAACTCAGTTTTACACAGAGTTGATCATCATGTCAATTTATATCAATTTGCACAGCATTGAACCCATTTGAGTCAGAGTAAATGTAAGACTACAGAGATGATGACAGTTGAAGCTCACTTTGTTTTCCATGGTTGAATTCACATCAAAACCAATTGATGTCACTTACATTAAATGGTTTTTGTGGAATTTTAGACTTTTTGAAGGCAGAAATGAAACATCATAACAGGGTGGAAAGTTAGTACTGGGACATGTATAATATGAAGAAAATATCAAATGTGAAAATAGTTTCAGTAGATTAAATTACATATTAAAATAAGGTGTAGTCCAGTCAATAAACTTATTGAAGAAAAACATATATATATATATATATATATATATATATATATATATATATATATATATATATATATATATATATATAGCAGACAAAAACAGGTGACTTCCTGTTGGAGGGGGGCGTGGCTAAGGTGATGTCATCATATGACCTTGTGAATGTGATCAAGGCTGGCCAATAATGAGACATGGAAAGTCTGATGAAGTTGTCACTTTTCCTGTAGAAGTTATTAGGCCCGAGCAGCTAAGCGCTGCGAAGGCCTATTGTTTTTCAAATGTTTATTAGGCCCGAGCAGCTAAGCGCTGCGAAGGCCTATTGTTTTTCAAATGTTTATTAGGCCCGAGCAGCTAAGCGCTGCGAAGGCCTATTGTTTTTCGAATGTTTATTTTTTTTTTTTTATTTTTCTCGCCTCAAATGAATTGCCTTTTTGGGGGCTTTAACATATTCAAAAACTCACCAAAATTGGTGGGCCCATAGAGACTGTGAAAAATTTACGTATTTTAAGGTCTACGCAAAAATCGCATAAAAAATGGCTCAACAGCGCCCCCTAGAAATTTTCAAAAGACCCTTTCCTATTCACTTACTTTATCGTAGAGACTTGAAATTCGCTACAGTTGTAGAGCTCCCCAAGACACTCAGAATTTACAATTAATGTCATAGTGCAAGTATCCCAGGAAGTCGGCCATTTTGGATTGAAGTTCCGATTTTGACCCCATTTTGGCCGTTTACACACGTCGCATTTGATCGAACTCCTCCTAGGGCTTTTGATGGAACGGCTTCAAACTTGGTCAGTTGGTTCATAAGGCATGCCCGATTAAAAGTTATCAAAACGGTGAGTTTTCGTGCATGCTGAAGGGGTGATACCAGGGGTCAAAGTTCACTGACTCACCATAAAATAATAAACAATTATATATCCTACAAAGAAACTCATAGAGCCACCAAACTTTCTGTGTGTGATCACCTTTGGATGACCTACGACACCCAGTTGTGAAATTTTGAGATTACCTAAGCCACGCCCCCTTAGAACAGGAAGTGTCATGTTTTATTGTGATCGGTCCCTATCTGACCTCTTTAACATAATCAACATGAAACTGTGTCCACAAACAGAAGACATGTTGGTGTGTCAGGGTGTCCAACCCCGTTTGGTTTGGATGCAGCAGGTGGGCGTGGCGGCGTGGCGAATATACCTGTCCTTACGTTTGGCTCTGTATTCCACAATTTTGAGTCCAGCTGCACCAAACTCACTGAGATGGATCCTGATCCATCTCCGGACAGTAATCCAGTGCAATATTTGGTGGGCGTGGCCTAATGTCTCAACAGCGCCCTCTAGAATATTTTAAAACATCAGCCCCAAGCCATGCTTTAACCTAGAATTATGAAACTTGATACATGTGTGTATGTTCACAAGTCCTCCAAAAAGCCTCTTGGAGCCATAGTCCAAACCCAACAGGAAGTCGGCCATTTTGGATCAAAGCCGCCATTTCCGGTTTTTCATAGACGTCGCATCTGATCGAACTCCTCCTACAGCTTTTGAGATACAGACTTCAAACTCGCTCAGCACACACTTAAGACATTGAAGGTGAAATGTTATCAAAAGAATTCTCGTACATCAAAGCATGTGGGCGTGGCTAATTGTCAAACTTTGGCTTTGTGCCATGAAATACTAAAATGCAATAACTTCTACAGGAAAAGTGACCACCTCATCAGACTTTCCATGTTTCATTATTGGCCAGCCTTGATCACATTCACAAGGTCATATGATGACATAACCTTAGCCATGCCCCCCTCCAACAGGAATTCACCTGTTTTTGTCTGCCGGAAGTCTTGCTTTTACTCTGACTCAAATGGGTTCAATGCTGTGCAAATTAATATAAAATGACATGATGATGAACTCTGTGTATGTTGACTGCTAGCTGAAGCATGTGGGCATGCTTTATTAGCAAATAGCAATGCTAGCCATGTCTACGATCATCTCTAAATCAACCAGGCTTCATCCAATTTGCACCAGATTTTCTATGATCGACTGTGGTGATCCTCTAAAGATTAGATTATAACTTGACTCCACTGCACCCTTTTGGTTAATGAAATAGCTGTATCTCCTCTATACATTGGCCAATCTGCATGAGATGTTGCAGGCTGCAGCAGGGAGCACTGCTGTAAACATAATGTAGCTAATGTCAACACAAGTGAAAAGATAAAGTATCAATAAAGCTGTTCAGATGCACAAACATTCTCCCAAAACTTAAACTGCCATGATTTGTGGTTGTTGGTGGTGAGGATGAACACTGAGACCCAGGTGATGATGATGACGATGATGATGTTTATTATAATTTAATAAAGAGAAGCTCAAACACAGTCCAGTACGGGCAACACCGGCAGGAAATCTTGCACACAGCTAATACAGGTAGCCACTGAAACAACTGAAGACTGAATGTGAAAGCTACATTATAACTTGATTCCACTTAGCCCTGTAGGTTAAGTGGAATCAATCCAAACCAACTTTATTTACAAAGCACTTTAAAACAACCACAGCTGATACAAAGTGCTGTACATTAAAACACAACAATAAAAAAATTAAAACATACAATTTAAACCTAGATCCTGCTGGTATTGAAAGTAAAATAGATGGTGCAGTGGTGTAAGCACAGCAGCTATGAAGGTTACCAGCCTGTTTGGTTCAACCTATCTCTGTGAATCAGCGTTTTCTGACATGAACTTAATCAAGAACAAACACAGAACATGCCTCACTGATGCACATCTGAAAGATGCACTCACAGTTGCACTTTCAAGTTACACACCACATTATGGAGTACTGGTGAACAGCAAGCAATGCCAGTCTTCTCACTAATAAGGATGTCAGTCTTCTCACTAATAAGGAAACCAATACCAGATGTCAGTGTCAACATGGCAGTGTCATGGCAAAGTTCAATTAAAATATTGAGGAATTGTGTTCAATTTAGAAGTGTGTTCATGACATGTAACAGTTACAATTTTGTTAAAAATGCAGCAGATTTGGTCATGAGTTCAAAATGTGATAAGATTTATTTAAAAATATGTAAGTTGATTCTTTTTTGTGGCAACATTCCATGTCCCCATGTTTTGCTTACAATTATTTTTTGTAAAATTTGCAAAAAATGTACAACAAAGTTTTATAATTATACTTTTAGATCTTTGCATGCCAGCTGGATATGGGCACCAGCAACCCTCCCCTGCCCACTAAGGGAAAAGGGTGCAGAAAAATGGATGGATGGATGGATGGATGGATTGAGATGTTTGCCATTATTCAAATATAAACAAAATGGCTTTTAAATATTAACTTGTTCTTTACACACCTTTTTGTTGACTGGCATGTTCAATTTCATGTGTCCCCAGTGCAGCGTAATAGATTTCCTCATAACATTTAAACTGTAAAATATATATATATATATTTATGTTTTTCTTCATTAAGTTGATTGACTGGACTACACCTTATTTTAATATGCAATTTAATCTACTGAAACTATTTTCACAGTTGATATTTTCTTATTATACATGTCCCAGTACTAACTTTCCACCCTGTTATGATGTTTCATTTCTGCCTTGAAAAAGTCTAAAATTCCATAAAAACCATTTAAAGTGAGTGACATCAATTGGTTCTGATGTGAATTCAACCATGTGAAACAAAGTGAGCTTCAACTGTCACCATCTCTGTACTTTTTCATTTCTTAAATATGTTAAACCTGTATATGTTAGGCTTAAAGTTCCATGCTGTTAGGAAAGATTGTGAAAAATGTTTATTCAGTAGAATTTAAAAAGCATAATGTTATATTTAGTCACTAAAGGTTTGTTATTCGGTTTAATGTTAGCTAGCTAAATGTTGACCACATAAAGAGCTACAGGTAAATTAGTTAGAATTTATCTTCCACCCTGTTATGTTCATGAACCAAATAAGGTAGAAATTAGGGTGAAAAGAAATAATTTTAAGTCAAATAAAAAAATTTGAGTTGATGGAATAGAGTTGCAGAGTAGTCTGAGGTATTATCAGATGTCTTTGCCATTTGTCTGTTTTCATTTCACTAGTTACCCCCATTGACTCATGTGAGGGGAACAATGAGTACATGTCATGGGAAAATCAACTACAGGGATATCAAATGTTCTTGCCAAACAGAACCAGGACAAACACTCTACCAGTACATTGACTGAGCCAATCCTGCAACTAATAATGAAAATCATCAGATTTTAGAATCAAAGACACCATTTTATGGGAAAAACCACCATGTTATATTCCATTCCACACGTTTTTATGAAATATTGTTACAGAAACATTAAGTACTGTAAATTTTTCTGAGTCATGTTGGGAGTTGAAGACCAATAAATGCAAATATTGGTATAAGTTTTTAAAATTCACAATATTTTCCATGCTGTCAGTAATAATGAGTAAAAAAACAAATTTTTCTTTACAATAGTGATAAATGATTTGTAACTTCATGATGTGTTACAATTTCAAGAATAAAACATTATATTGTAAAAGGGACACACTCTTTCTAAGAAAAAGTCATAAATTTTTTAATTTAAATGTTTAACTATTTGTGGTCCATATGTAAATGTTCATCAAAGGGTGGAACACATTCAGAGACAATGGTGAAAAAAACACATGTAATTATTAATTTATCCGATCCTCAGCTTGCCCATTATTAATTTCTTATTGTTAAACATGTAAGTGTTGTAACAAAATATTTCAAACGTAAAACAATACTTTTTTTTCAAAAATCCTCAGGCCGAAATTTTGCCGCAAAAAAAGAATCACCCAATCACTGAGATTAAAAGAGATAAAGTGCTGAATATTGATATCTGTTTCCCACATAGTTTTCATGGCTAATTATTGTTAGAAATCATTAACGTGATCAGTTTCTTCATAGATGAGAATCATTAATCATTAGTGATAATGTATAAGGCAAACTGAGTAAATTTGTTATTTCAGAACAGAGTGTAAAACTGGTAGCCTTTATATAAAACAGTACCCATGAAGTAGCTCTCAGTTTCAAAAAAGTTGGTGACCCCTGATCTAATCGCTGCAGCCAAACAGCAACAGACTTTTGTGCATTGTCTGTGAGCAAAACCAAACATGACACACTGAGTAAATTCAAGGAGGGCGGGTTCGGCTGCTCCGTCAGAGCATCAGCGGTGGCTGGGGGAAGGCGGTGCTGGGACCACGCGGTGGCTATAGGCCGAGCGGCGCTTGGCTGCGAGGGCCGCTCGATGCTCCGCGGAGCTTTAATTAGGCCCGAGCAGCTAAGCGCTGCGAAGGCCTATTGTTTTTCGAATGTTTATTATTTTTTTTTTTTTTATTTTTCTCGCCTCAAATGAATTGCCTTTTTGGGGGCTTTAACATATTCAAAAACTCACCAAAATTGGTGGGCCCATAGAGACTGTGAAAAATTTACGTATTTTAAGGTCCGCGAAAAAATCGCAAAAAAATTGGCTCAACGGCGCCCCCTAGAAAATTTCAAAAGACCCTTTCCTATTCAGTTACTTTATTGTAGAGACTTGAAATTCGGTACACTTGTAGAACTCCCCAAGACACTCAGAATTTATAATTGTTCTCATAGTGTATGTCAAACAGGAAGTCGGCCATTTTGGATTGAATTTGCAAATTTCACCCCATTTTGGCCGTTTATAGCCTTCGCATTTGATCGAACTCCTCCTAGGGCTTTTGATGGATCGGCTTCAAACTTGGTCAGTTGGTTCAGAAGGCATGCCCGATTAAAAGTTATCAAAACGGTGAGTTTTCGTGCATGCTGAAGGGGTGATACTAGGGGTCAAAGTTCACTGACTCACCATAAAATAATAAACAGTTATATCTCCTACAAAGAAACTCACAGAGCCATCAAACTTTCTGTGTGTGATCACCTTTGGATGCCCTACAAGACCCAGTCGTGAAATTTTGAGATCACATAAGCCACGCCCCCTTAGAACAGGAAGTGTCATGTTTTATTGTGATCGGTCCCTACCTGACCTCTTTAACCTAATCAACATGAAACTGTGTCCACAAACAGAAGACATGTTGGTGTGTTATGGTTTCCAACGCTGTTTGTTTTGGATGCAGCAGGTGTGCGTGGCGGCGTGGCGAATATACCTGTAACGCCGTGTCCATACGTTTGGCTGTTAATTCCACAATTGTGAGTCCAGCTGCACCAAACTCACTGAGATCGATCCTTATCCAACTCCGGACAGTAATCCAGTGCAATATTTGGTGGGCGTGGCCTAATGTCTCAACAGCGCCCCCTAGAAGAGTTTAAATCATCAGCCCCAAGCCATGCTTTAACCTAGAATTATGAAACTTGATACACATGTGTATCTTGTCAGGATGTACAAAAAAGTCTCTTGGAGCCATGGTCCAAACCCAACAGGAAGTCGGCCATTTTGGATCAAAGCCGCTATTTCCGGTTTTTCATAGACATCGCATCTGATCGAACTCCTCCTACAGCTTTTGAGATACAGACTCCAAACTCGCTCAGCACACACTTAAGACATGGAAGATGAAAAGTTATCAAAGAATTCTCGTACATCAAAGCATGTGGGCGTGGCTAAGTGTCAAACTTTGGCTTTGTGCCATGAAATACTAAAATGCAATAACTTCTACTGGAAAAGTGACAACTTCATCAGACTTTCCATGTCTCATTATTGGCCAGCCTTGATCACATTCACAAGGTCATATGATTACATCACCTTAGCCACGCCCCCCTCCAACAGGAAGTCACCTGTTTTTGTCTGCCGGAAGTCTTTCTTTTACTCTGACTCAAATGGGTTCAGTGCTGTGCAAATTGATATAAAATGACATGATGATGAACTCTGAATGTTGCCTGCTAGCTGAAGCATGTGGGCGTGCCTTATTAGCAAATAGCAATGCCAGCCATGGCTACAATCGTCTCTAAATCAACCAGGCTTCATGTGATTTCCACCAGATATTTATGGCTGACTTCAGTGATTCTCTAAAGGATCCTATAGCATTAGATTATAACTTGACTCCACTGCACTCCCTAGGTTAATCAAACAGCTGTATCTCCTCTCTACATTGGCCAAACTGCATGAGATGTTGTGGGCTGCACCAGAGAGCGCTGCTGTAAACACAATGTAGCTAATGTCAACACAAGTGACAAGATAAAGTATCAATGAAGCTGTTCAGATGCACATACATTCTCCCAAAACTTAAACTGTCATGATTTGTGGTTGTTGGTGGTGAGGATGAACACTGAGACCCAGGTGATGATGATTATGTTTATTATAAATTAATAAAGAGAAGCTCAAACACAGTCCAGTACGGGCAACACCGGCAGGAAAACTTGCAAACAGCTAATACAGGTAGCCACTGAAACAACTGAACAACAAAGTATTTTAATTACACATTTAGATGTTTGCACGCCAGCTGGAGATGGGCACCAGCAGCCCTCCCAACCCCACTAAGGGACAAGGGAGCAGGAAAATGGATGGAATTAGATGTTTACCATTATTCAAATATAAACACAATGCCTTTTAAATATTATTTTGTTCTTTACACATCTTTTTGTTGACTGACATGTTCATTTTCATGTGTCCCCAGTGCAGTGTAATAGACTTTTAATCACTTTTAAACTATATATATATATATATATGTTTTTCTTCAATAAGTTGATTGACTGGACTACACCTTATTTTAATATGTAATTTAATCTACTGAAACCATTTTCACATTTGATATTTTCTTCATATTATACATGTCCAGTACTAACTTTAAACCCTGTTATGATGTTTCATTTCTGCCTTGCTGTGCTAATTGATATAAAATGACATGATGATCAACTCTGTGTATAACTGAGTTTTACACAGACTCAGTTTTGAGTCTGTGTTTTACACAGACTCATTTTGTGTAAAACACAAACTGAGTCTGTGTAAAAGACTCAGTTTTTTACTGAGTTTTTACTCAGTAAAAAAAAAACCCATCTCTAATGGTGATGTCACCCCCCCCCCGTTCCCAAATCCTGATTTCAAGCGTGCTTCAGCTGAAGCGTAGCTAGCAGCCGAAGCCACATGCTTCGGCTGCTAGCTGAAGCATGTGGGCGTGCCTTATTAGCAATAGCAATACCAGCCATGTCAACGATCGTCTCTAAATCAACCAGACTTCATGTGATTTCCACCAGATATTTATGGCTGACTTCAGTGAACCTCTAAAGACCCCAATAGCATTAGATTATAACTTGACTCCACTTCCCCCTTCGGTTAATCAAATAGCTATATCTCCTCTCTACATTGGCTAATCTGCATGAGATGTTGCGGGCTGCAGCAGGGAGCGCTGCTGTAAACAGTGGTGGGAAGTACTGTACTTAAGTAGAGTTTTCGTGTTTCTGTACTTAAGCAGATTTAATAATGGGTTCTTTCTACTTTTACTCCACTACATTTTACAGTAAGTATAAGTACTTTCTACTTCACTACATTTCTACAAAACTGCAGCGTTACTGTTACATCCAAGTCGCGTTGCTCTTTTCTTCCGTTAAAATGTGAAGTTCAGGGATTTAAGGTGGCGCCGTAAAATCCCAGCAATAAGGTGACGTAGTGTCTGTTGTTACCCATCGGCTCCACCTTTACTCGCACGCGGAGCTCCACGACATGCGCAGTGGTTTCCTCTGAGCGGGTGAAGCTGCCTAATCATCAGTAATATAAAAGCGCTGCATAAATCAAAATAAATGGCGACATGTAAAATCACCAGCGCTTCGCTTTCAGACGGCGGGGACTTCGTCCAACTTTTAGAGTCACTTGGAAGGATAGCTTAAAGAAAGGTAATATCTGTGGACGTGATGCTAGCTAAGCTAGCTGTACAGACACACATGTTGCATCTGATTAAAAAAAGTTGTCACTATGCGCTGAATTATACGGTGTTGACTGAGGTGTCGCATATATGGGACAACGCTGTGACCAAAGTCTGCAATATAGTGATATAACATTCAGGAACGATCTGATTCTTCTGGACGGATCTTTACTAATTACTAAGGACTGAAGCCTCACTTAGAGCCCTTATTTGTTTTTATATATATATACACACACATTTATTTAATCGCTGAATAAGTAAAAGTTGAACGTATGAACACAGAGCATGCTCATTGCTAATTGATTTCGTCTCCTATTATGATGGCAAACATTGCAGTGGGAGGGAGGATGAAAACAGTCACGATGCTCCTTCTGCTTGGCTACTTGTTGCGCCATTGGACAGTGGAAAGATTGTTAGGAAAGATTGTGAAAAATGTTTATTCAGTAAAATTTAAAAAGCATAATGTTAGATTTAGTCATTAAAGATTTGTTATTTTGTTGAAGGTTAGCTAGCTAAATGTTGACCACATGAAGAGCTACAGTTAGATTAGTTAGAAAGTTCCACCCTGTTATGTTCCACCCTGTTAGGAAAGATTGTGAAAAATGTTTATTCAGTTGAATTTAAATAACATAATGTTAGATTTAATCATTAAAGGTTTGTTATTCTGTTGAAGGTTAGCTAGCTAAATGTTGACCACATAAAGAGCTACAGGTAGATTAGTTAGAAAGTTCCACCCTGTTATGTTCCATCCTGTTAGGAAAGATTGTGAAAAATGTTTATTCAGTAGAATTTAAAAAACATAATGTTAGATTTAGTCATTAAAAGTTTGCTATTCTGTTGAAGGTTAGCTAGCTAAATGTTGACCACATAAAGAGCTACAGGTAGATAAGTTAGAAAAGTTCCACCATGTTGCAAAGGCCTATTGTTATTGTGCAGATTACAGAGCACTGGTGAACAACATGCAATGCCAGTCTTCTCACTAATAAGGAAACCAATACCCGATGTAAATGGCAACATGGCAGTGTCATGGCAAAGGTCAAATAAAATATTGAGGAATTGTGTTCAATTTAAAAGTATGTTCATGACATATAACAGTTATAATTTTGTTAAAAATGCAGCAGATTTGGTCATGAGTTCAAAATGTGACAAGATTTTTTTAAAAATATGTAAGTTGATTTTTCTTTAACATTACATAATTGATAACTTTTTGAAGCATGGTGCAACATAGTTCATGATTTGTTGAAAAAATTGTTTGAGTGGCTAGTGAAAATTGGATATTTTTCCTATGAAATGTAGAGATGTAAGTGGTTATCTAAAAATGTAACAATTGGGTGATTTTTTTTGCGGCAACATTCCATGTCCCCATGTTTTGCTTACTATTAATTTTTGTAAAATGTGCCAAATATTTACAACAAAGTATTTTAATTATACATTTAGATGTTTGTCATTATTCAAATATAAACGAAATGCCTTTCAAATATTTTGTTCTTTACACACCTTTTGTTGACGGACATGTTCAATTTCATGTTTGACCAGTGCAGCGTAATAGACTTCCTCATGACATTTAAACTATAAAATATATTTATATTTATGTTGATTGACTGGAGTACACCTTATTTTAATATGCAATTTAATCTACTGAAACCATTTTCTCATTTGATATTTTCTTCATCTTATACATGTGCCAGTACTAACTTTCCACCCTGTTAGGATGTTTCATTTCTGCATTCAAAAAGTCTAAAATTCCTTAAAAACCATTTAATGTAAGTGACATCAATTGGTTTTGATGTGAGTTCAACCATGGAAAACAAAGTGAGCTTCAACAATTACCGTCTCTGTACTTTTTCTTATCTTAAATATGTTAAACCTGTATATGTAAAGCTTAAAGTTCCACCCTGTTAGGAAACCTGCAACTAATAATGAAAATCATCAGATTTTAGAATCAAATACTTTTATTTTCCACCCTGTTATGGGACAATCCACCATGTTATGTTCCATTCCACACATGTTTTTATTAAATATTGTTACAGAAACATTAAGTACTGTGGATTTTTCTGAAGCATGTTGGGAGTTGAAGACCAATAAATGCAAATATTGGTATGTTTTTGAAATTACCAATATATTCAATGCTGTCAGTAATAATGAATAAAAAACAGGGTTTTCTTTACAATACAGTCATAAATGATTTGTAACTTCATGATGTGTGACAATTTCAATAAAAAAACATATTATATAGTAAAAGGGACACACTCTTTCTAAGAAAAATTCATTATTTATGTTTAACTATTTGTGGTCCATATGTAAATGTTCATAAAAGGGTGGAACACATTCAGGGACAATGGTGAAAAAACCCCACATGTAATAATTAATTTATCCAATCCTGTGCTTGCCCATTATTAATTTCTTATTGTTAAACATGTCAGTGTTGTAACAAAATATTCACAACTTAAAATACTTTTTTTTCAAAAATCCTGAGGCCGAAATTTTGCCGCAAAAAAGAGAATCACCCAATTACTGAGATTAAAAGAGATAAAGTGCTGAATATATATTTGTTTCCCACCTTGTTTTCATTGCTAATTATTGTGAGATAATTAACGTGATCAGTGTCTTCTCATGGATGAGTATTCTCATGGATAAGTATCATTAATCATTATTGATAATATATAACTAACGGCAAACTGAGTAAATTTGTTATTTCAGAAGAGAGTGGCAAACTGGTAGCCCATTGTATGACTCAGTACCCATGAAGTAGCTCTCAGTTTCAAAAAGGTTGGTGACCCCTGATCTACTTGCTGCAGCCAATCTGCAACGTATTTTTGTGCATTGTCTGTCAGCAATGCCAAACATGACACACTGAGTAATTCAAGGAGGGTCGGTTTGGCTGCTCCGTCAGAGCATCGGCGGTGGCTGTGGGAAGGCGGTGCTGGAACCACACGGTGGCTATAGGCCGAGCGGCGCTTGGCTGCGAGGGCCGCTCGATGCTCCGCGGAGCTTTAATTTATTTATTTTTTTTTCTTCTGTCAAATGAATTGCCTTTTTGGGGGCTTTAACATATTCAAAAACTCACCAAAATTGGTAGGCCCATAGAGACTGTGAAAAATTTACGTATTTTAAGGACCGCGAAAAATCGCAAAAAAATTGGCTCAACAGCGCCCCTAGAAAATTTCAAAAGACCCTTTCCTATTCAGTTACTTTATTGTAGAGACTTGAAATTCGGTACACTTGTAGAACTCCCCAAGCCACTCAGAATTTATAATTGTTCTCATAGTGTATGTCAAACAGGAAGTCGGCTATTTTGGATTGAATTTGCAAATTTCACCCCATTTTGGCCGTTTATAGCCCTCGCATTTGATCGAACTCCTCCTAGGGCTTTCAATGGATCGGCTTCAAACTTGGTCAGTTGGTTCAGAAGGCATGCCCGATTAAAAGTTATCAAAACGGTGAGTTTTCGTGCATGCTGAAGGGGTGATACTAGGGGTCAAAGTTCACTGACTCACCATAAAATAATAAACAGTTATATCTCCTACAAAGAAACTCACAGAGCCACCAACCTTTCTGTGTGTGATCACCTTTGGATGCCCTACAAGACCCAATTGTGAAATTTTGTGATCACATAAGCCACGCCCCTTAGAACAGGAAGTGTCATGTTTTATTGTGATCGGTCCCTATCTGACCTCTTTCACCTAATCAACATGAAACTGTGTCCACAAACAGAAGACATGTTGGTGTGTTATGGTTTCAAACGCTGTTTGTTTTGGATGCAGCAGGTGTGCGTGGCGGCATGGCGAATATACCTGTAACGCTGTGTCCATACGTTTGGCTGTTAATTCCACAATTGTGAGTCCAGCTGCACCAAACTCACTGAGATCGATCCTTATCCAACTCCGGACAGTAATCCAGTGCAATATTTGGTGGGCGTGGCCTAATGTCTCAACAGCGCCCCTAGAAGAGTTTAAATTATCAGCCCCAAGCCATGCTTTGACCTAGAATTATGAAACTTGGTACACATGTGTATCTTGTCAGGATGTACAAAAAAGTCTCTTGGAGCCATGGTCCAAACCCAAGAGGAAGTCGGCCATTTTGGATCAAAGCCGCCATTTCCTGTTTTACATAGATGTCGCATCTGATCGAACTCCTCCTACAGCTTTTGAGATACAGACTTCAAACTCACTCAGCACACACTTATCACATTGAAGATGAAAAGTTATCAAAAGAATTCTTGTACATCAAAGGATGTTGGCGTGGCTAAGTGTCAAACTTTGGCTTTGTGCCATAAAATACTAAAATGCAATAACTTCTACAGGCAAAGTGACAACTGAATCAGACTTTCCATGTCTCATTATTTGCCAGCCCTAATCACATTCACATGGTCAATTGATGACATCACCTTAGCCACGCCCCCTCCAACAGGAAGTCACCTGTTTTTGTCTGCCGGAAGTCTTTCTTTTACTCTGACTCAAATGGGTTCAGTGCTGTGCAAATTGATATAAAATGACATGATGATGAACTCTGTGTATGTTGGCTGCTAGCTGAAGCATGTGGGCGTGCCTTATTAGCAAATAGCAATGCTAGCCATGTCTACAATCGTCTCTAAATCAACCAGGCTTCATGTGATTTGCACCAGATTTTCTATGATCGATTCTGGTGGACCTCTAAAGATTAGATTATAACTTGACTCCACTGCACCCTTTTGATTAATGAAATATCTGTATCTCCTCTATACATTGGCTCATCTGCATGAGATGTTGCAGGCTGCAGCAGGGAGCACTGCTGTAAACATAATGTAGCTAATGTCAACACAAGTGAAAGATAAAGTATCAATAAAGCTTTTCAGATGCACAAACATTCTCCCAAAACTTAAACAGCCATGATTTGTGGTTGTTGGTGGTGAGGATGAACACTGAGACCCAGGTGATGATGATGATGTTTATTATAATTTAATAAATAGAAGCTCAAACACAGTCCAGTACGGGCAACACAGCAGGAAATCTTGCACACAGCTAATACAGGTAGCCACTGAAACAACTGAAGACTGAATGTGACAGCTACATTATAACTTGATTCCACTTAGCCCTGTAAATTAAGTGGAATCAAACCAAACCAAACCAACTTTATTTACAAAGCACTTTAAAACAACCACAGCTTATACAAAGTGGTGTACATTAAAACACAATATTATTAAAATATTAAAACATACAGCTTAAAAACCAAAACATACAATTTAAAACTAGATCCCTCTGGTGTGGAAAGCCAAGTAAAATTGATGGTGCAGTGGTGTATGCACAGCAGCTATGAAGGTTACCAGCTTGTTTGGTTCAACCGATCTCTGTGAATCAGTGTTTTCTGACATGAAATTCATCAAGAACAAACACAGAACATGCCTCACTGATGCACATCTGAAAGATGCACTCATGGTTGCAGTTTCAAGTTACACACCAGATTATGGAGTACTGGTGAACAGCATACAATGCCAGTCTTCTCACTAATAAGGATACCAATACCAGATGTCAATAGCAACATGGCAGTGTCATGGAAAACTTTAATTAAAATATTGAGGAATTGTGTTCAATTTAAAAGTGTGTTTATGACATGCAAGAGTTACAATTTTGTGAAAAATGCAGCAGATTTTGTCAGTTCAAAATGTGATAAGATTTATTTTAAAAAATGTAAGCTGATTCTTTTTTGCGGCAACATTCCATGTCCCATGTTTTGCTTACAATTATTTTTTGTAAAATGTGCCAAATATGTACAACAAAGTATTTTAATTATACATTTAGATGTTTTCACGCCAGCTGGAGATGGACACCAGCAACCCTCCCTGCCCACTAAGGGACAAGGGTGCAGATAAATGGATGGATGGATGAATTAAGATGTTTGCCATTATTCAATATAAACAAAATGCCTTTTAAATATTATTTTGTTTTTACACACCTTTTTGTTGACTGACATGTTCAATTTCATGTGTCCCAGTGCAGCGTAATAGATTTCCTTATGACATTTAAACTGTAACATGAGTTGTTTCCTGTATTTTTACATATTGATTTTGAAATTTATAGTGTGTTAAATTGTCAGGAGAAGTAATTGCCAGAATTTAAATATATTAGGAAAGTTATACATTTTTTGGAATCTTGATTTGATATTTTGTAAATTGTAGCACAGGAACAAATGGATTACCTACATTTATTGATAATAATTTAATATACATGAGTTGCTTGCTATATTTGTACATATTAATTTTGAAATATAGAGTATACTTTAGAATTCTAAACCATAAAACGTAATTGTTATACATATTTGTGGGTTTAACAGTGACAAAAACAAAACTTTTTCTACTCAATTTTCTTTTTTGTGTGATTTAGGCCCAAAATGCAATGTCAGTATGTCCAAATGACAAAATACGTGTAAATTGACAAAGTTCAGTTGTCCTAAAAAATGTTGGCACATAAAGAAATATTCATGTTTTTTATAAGAATATAAGGTAAAATCAAAAATTAATAAAAAATGGCCATTTAGAACACTGAATCCCATGGGTTAATGGATTGTAATTCTGTTGATGGTAAGTTAGCTAAATGTTGACCACATAAAGAGCTACAGGTAGATTAGTTAGAAAGTTCCATCCTGTTATGTTCCACCCTTTTAGGAAAGATTGTGAAAAAGGTTTATTCAGTACAATTTAAAAAACATAATGTTAGATTTAGTCACTAAAAGTTTGTTATTCAGTTGAATGTTAGCTAGCTAAATGATGACCACATAAAAGCTACAGGTAGATTAGTTAGAAAGTTCCACCCTGTTATGTTCCGCCCTGTTATGTTTATGAACAAAATAAGGAAGAAATTAGGGTGAAAAGAAATAATTTTAAGTCATATAGATATCACATGTTCTTTCCAATAGGCCAGGACAAAATACTCTACTATACTTTGACTTGAAAAAGCCAATCCTGCAACTAATAATAAAATCATCAGATTTTAAAATCAAAGACTTTGATTTTCCACCCTGTTATGGGACAATCCACCATGTTATGTTCCATTCCACACATTTTAATTAAATATTGTTACAAAACATTAAGTACTTTGGATTTTTCTGAGCCATGTTGGGAGTTGAAGACCAATAAATGCAAATATTGGTATAATTTTTAAAATTACCAATATTTTCAATGCTGTCAGTAATAATGAATTAACAAACAGATTTTTCTTTACAATACAGTCAGAAATGATTTGTAACTTCATGATGTGTTACAATTTCAAGAATAAAACATATTATATAGTAAAAGGGACACACTCTTTGAACAGGGTGGAACACATTGAAAGACAATGGTGAAAACCCCCACATATAATTATTAATTTATCTAATCCGAGCTTACCCATATTAATTTCTTGTTGTTAAACATGTCAGTGTTGTAACAAATATGTAAAACTTAAAACAATATATTTTTTCAAAATCCTGAGGCCGAAATGTTGCCGCAAAAAGAATCACCCAATTACTGAGATTAAGAGATAAAGTGCTGAATATTGATATCTGTTTCCCACCAAGTTTTCAATGCTAATTATTGTGAGAAATCATTAACGTGATTGGTTTCTACCCATAGATGAGAATCATTAATCATTAATGATAATGTCTAAGGTAAACTGAGCTAATTTTTATTTCAGAAGAGCGTGTAAAACTGGTAGTCTTTATATGACTCGGTAGCCTCGAAGTAGCTCTCAGTTTCAAAAAGGTTGGTGACCCCTGATCTACATGCTGCAGCCAATCCTTAACAGATTTTTGTGCTTTTCTGTGAGCAAAGCCAAACATGACACACTGAGTAATTCAAGGAGGGCGGGTTCGGCTGCTCCATCAAGCATCAGCGGTGGCTGGGGGAAGGCGGTGCTGGGACACGCGGTGGCTATAGGCCGAGCGGCGCTTGGCTGCGAGGGCAGCTCGAGGCTCCGCGGAGCTTTAATTATTATTAGGCCCGAGCAGCTAAGCGCTGCGAAGGCCTATTGTAATCGTGCTGTTTATTATTAGGCCCGAGCAGCTAAGCGCTGCGAAGGCCTATTGTTTTTCAAATGTTTATTATTTTTTTTATTTTTCTCGCCTCAAATGAATTGCCTTTTTGGGGGCTTTAACATATTCAAAAACTCACCAAAATTGGTGGGCCCATAGAGACTGTGAAAAATTTACGTATTTTAAGGTCTATGCAAAAATCGCAAAAAAAATGGCTCAACGGCGCCCCCTAGAAAATTTCAAAAGACCCTTTCCTATTCACTTACTTTATTGTAGAGACTTGAAATTTGGTACACTTGTAGAACTCCCCAACGCACTCAGAATTTATAATTGTTCTCATAGTGTATGTCAAACAGGAAGTCGGCCATTTTGAATTGAATTTCCAAATTTCACCCCATTTTGGCCGTTTATAGCCTTCGCATTTGATCGAAGCTTTTGATGGATCGGCTTCAAACTTGGTCAGTTGGTTCAGAAGGCATGCCCGATTAAAAGTTATCAAAACGGTGAGTTTTCGTGCATGCTGAAGGGGTGATACTAGGGGTCAAAGTTCACTGACTCACCATAAAATAATAAACAGTTATATCTCCTACAAAGAAACTCACAGAGCCACCAACCATTCTGTGTGTGATCACCTTTGGATGCCCTACAAGACCCAATTGCGAAATTTTGCGATTACCTAAGCCACGCCCCCTTAGAACAGGAAGTGTCATGTTTTATTGTGATCGGTCCCTATCTGACCTCTTTAACCTAATCAACATGAAACTGTGTCCACAAACAGAAGACATGTTGGTGTGTTATGGTTTCCAACGCTGTTTGTTTTGGATGCAGCAGGTGGGCGTGGCGGCGTGGCGAATATACCTGTAACGCCGTGTCCATACGTTTGGCTGTTAATTCCACAATTGTGAGTCCAGCTGCACCAAACTCACTGAGATGGATCCTTATCCAACTCCGGACAGTAATCCAGTGCAATATTTGGTGGGCGTGGCCTAATGTCTCAACAGCGCCCCTAGAAGAGTTTAAATCATCAGCCCCAAGCCATGCTTTAACCTAGAATTATGAAACTTGGTCACATGTGTATCTTGTCAGGATGTACAAAAAAGCCTCTTGAACCCATGGTCCAAATCCAACAGGATGTCGGCCATTTTGGCTCAAAGCCACCATTTCCTGTTTTTCATAGACGTCGCATCTGATCGAACTCCTCCTACAGCTTTTGAGATACAGACTTCAAACTCGCTCAGCACACACTTAAGACATTGAAGATGAAAAGTTATCAAAAGAATTCTCGTACATCAAAGCATGTGGGCGTGGCTAAGTGTGAAACTTTGGCTTTGTGCCATGAAATATTAAAATGCAATAACTTCTACAGGAAAAGTGACAACTTCATCAGACTTTCCATGTCTCATTATTGGCCAGCCTTGATCACATTCACAAGGTCATATGATAACATCACCTTAGCCACGCCCCCCTCCAACAGGAAGTCACCTGTTTTTGTTTGCCGGAAGTCTTACTTTTATTCTGACTCAAATGGTTCAATGCTGTGCTAATTGATATAAAATTACATGATGATGAACTCTGTGTATGTTGGCTGCTAGCTGAAGCATGTGGGCGTGCCTTATTAGCAAATAGCAATGCCAGCCATGTCTACAATTGTCTCTAAATCAACCAGGCTTCATCCAATTTGCACCAGATTTTCTATGATCGACTGTGGTGATCCTCTAAAGATTAGATTATAACTTGACTCCACTGCACCCTTTTGGTTAATGAAATAGCTGTATCTCCTCTATACATTGGCCAATCTGCATGAGATGTTGCAGGCTGCAGCAGGGAGCACTGCTGTAAACATAATGTAGCTAATGTCAACACAAGTGAAAAGATAAAGTATCAATAAAGCTGTTCAGATGCACAAACATTCTCCCAAAACTTAAACTGCCATGATTTGTGGTTGTTGGTGGTGAGGATGAACACTGAGACCCAGGTGATGATGATGACGATGATGATGTTTATTATAATTTAATAAAGAGAAGCTCAAACACAGTCCAGTACGGGCAACACCGGCAGGAAATCTTGCACACAGCTAATACAGGTAGCCACTGAAACAACTGAAGACTGAATGTGACAGCGACATTATAACTTGATTCCACTTAGCCCTGTAGGTTAAGTGGAATCAATCCAAACCAACTTTATTTACAAAGCACTTTAAAACAACCACAGCTGATACAAAGTGCTGTACATTAAAACACAACAATAAAAAAATTAAAACATACAATTTAAACCTAGATCCTGCTGGTATTGAAAGTAAAATAGATGGTGCAGTGGTGTAAGCACAGCAGCTATGAAGGTTACCAGCCTGTTTGGTTCAACCTATCTCTGTGAATCAGCGTTTTCTGACATGAACTTAATCAAGAACAAACACAGAACATGCCTCACTGATGCACATCTGAAAGATGCACTCACAGTTGCACTTTCAAGTTACACACCACATTATGGAGTACTGGTGAACAGCAAGCAATGCCAGTCTTCTCACTAATAAGGAAACCAATACCAGATGTCAGTGTCAACATGGCAGTGTCATGGCAAAGTTCAATTAAAATATTGAGGAATTGTGTTCAATTTAGAAGTGTGTTCATGACATGTAACAGTTACAATTTTGTTAAAAATGCAGCAGATTTGGTCATGAGTTCAAAATGTGATAAGATTTATTTAAAAATATGTAAGTTGATTCTTTTTTGTGGCAACATTCCATGTCCCCATGTTTTGCTTACAATTATTTTTTGTAAAATTTGCAAAAATGTACAACAAAGTTTTATAATTATACTTTTAGATCTTTGCATGCCAGCTGGATATGGGCACCAGCAACCCTCCCCTGCCCACTAAGGGAAAAGGGTGCAGAAAAATGGATGGATGGATGGATGGATGGATTGAGATGTTTGCCATTATTCAAATTTAAACAAAATGGCTTTTAAATATTAACTTGTTCTTTACACACCTTTTTGTTGACTGGCATGTTCAATTTCATGTGTCCCCAGTGCAGCGTAATAGATTTCCTCATAACATTTAAACTGTAAAATATATATATATATTTATGTTTTTCTTCATTAAGTTGATTGACTGGACTACACCTTATTTTAATATGCAATTTAATCTACTGAAACTATTTTCACAGTTGATATTTTCTTATTATACATGTCCCAGTACTAACTTTCCACCCTGTTATGATGTTTCATTTCTGCCTTGAAAAAGTCTAAAATTCCATAAAAACCATTTAAAGTGAGTGACATCAATTGGTTCTGATGTGAATTCAACCATGTGAAACAAAGTGAGCTTCAACTGTCACCATCTCTGTACTTTTTCATTTCTTAAATATGTTAAACCTGTATATGTTAGGCTTAAAGTTCCATGCTGTTAGGAAAGATTGTGAAAAATGTTTATTCAGTAGAATTTAAAAAGCATAATGTTATATTTAGTCACTAAAGGTTTGTTATTCGGTTTAATGTTAGCTAGCTAAATGTTGACCACATAAAGAGCTACAGGTAAATTAGTTGGAAAAGTTCCACCCTCTTATGTTCATGAACCAAATAAGGTAGAAATTAGGGTGAAGAAATAATTTTAAGTCAAATAAAAAATTTTATTTTGAGTTGATGGAACAGAGTTGCAGAGTAGTCTGAGGTATTATCAGATGTCTTTGCCATTTGTCTGTATTCAATTCACTAGTTACCCCCATTGACTCATGTGAGGGGAACAATGAGTACATGTCATGGGAAAATCAACTACAGGGATATCAAATGTTCTTGCCAAACAGAACCAGGACAAACACTCTACCTGTACTTTGACTGAGCCAATCCTGCAACTAATAATGAAAATCATCAGATTTTAGAATCAAAGACACCATTTTATGGGAAAACCACCATGTTATATTCCATTCCACACGTTTTTATGAAATATTGTTACAGAAACATTAAGTACTGTAAATTTTTCTGAGCCATGTTGGGAGTTGAAGACCAATAAATGCAAATATTGGTATAAGTTTTTAAAATTCACAATATTTTCCATGCTGTCAGTAATAATGAGTAAAAAACAATTTTTCTTTACAATAGTGATAAATGATTTGTAACTTCATGATGTGTTACAATTTCAAGAATAAAACATTATATTGTAAAAGGGACACACTCTTTCTAAGAAAAAGTCATAAATTTTTTAATTTAAATGTTTAACTATTTGTGGTCCATATGTAAATGTTCATCAAAGGGTGGAACACATTCAGAGACAATGGTGAAAAAAACACATGTAATTATTAATTTATCCGATCCTCAGCTTGCCCATTATTAATTTCTTATTGTTAAACATGTAAGTGTTGTAACAAAATATTTCAAACGTAAAACAATACTTTTTTTTCAAAAATCCTCAGGCCGAAATTTTGCCGCAAAAAAAGAATCACCCAATCACTGAGATTAAAAGAGATAAAGTGCTGAATATTGATATCTGTTTCCCACATAGTTTTCATGGCTAATTATTGTTAGAAATCATTAACGTGATCAGTTTCTTCATAGATGAGAATCATTAATCATTAGTGATAATGTATAAGGCAAACTGAGTAAATTTGTTATTTCAGAACAGTGTAAAACTGGTAGCCTTTATATAAAACAGTACCCATGAAGTAGCTCTCAGTTTCAAAAAAGTTGGTGACCCCTGATCTAATCGCTGCAGCCAAACAGCAACAGACTTTTGTGCATTGTCTGTGAGCAAAACCAAACATGACACACTGAGTAAATTCAAGGAGGGCGGGTTCGGCTGCTCCGTCAGAGCATCAGCGGTGGCTGGGGAAGGCGGTGCTGGGACACGCGGTGGCTATAGGCCGAGCGGCGCTTGGCTGCGAGGGCCGCTCGATGCTCCGCGGAGCTTTAATTAGGCCGAGCTAGCGCTGCGAAGCTATTTTTTTTTAGCCGAGCAGCTAAGCGCTGCGAAGGCCTATTGTAATCGTGCTGTTTATTATTATTTATTCTTCCGTAAATAATTGGCTTTTTGGGGGCTTTATCATATTCAAAAACTCACCAAACTTGGCGGGCCATAGAGCCGGTGAAATTTAGTATTTTAAGTCCTCGCAAAAATCGCACAAGAAACGGCTCAAGGGCGCCCCCTAGCAACTTTCAAAAGACCCTTTCCTATTCACTTACTTTATCGTAGAGACTTGAAATTTGGTACAGTTGTAGAGCTCCCCAAGACACTCTGAATTTACAATTAATGTCATAGTGCAACTATCCTAGGAAGTCGGCCATTTTGGATTGAAGTTCCGATTTTGAGCCCATTTTGGCCGTTTACAGACGTCGCATTTGATCGAACTCCTCCTAGGGATTTCGATCGATCGGCTTCAAACTCGGTCAGATTGTTCATAAGGCATGGCCGATTCAAAGTTATCAAATTCGTGAGTTTTCGAGCATGCTGAAGGGGTCGTACCAGGGGTCAAAGTTCACCGACTCACCAGAATGTAATAAACTGTTATATCTCTTACAAATAAACTCACAGAGCCACCAAACTTTCTGTGTGTGATCACCTTTGGATGACCTACGACACCCAGTTGTGAAATTTTGAGATTACCTAAGCCACGCCCCCTTAGAACAGGAAGTGTCATGTTTTACTGCGAACGTTCACTATCTGACCCCTTTGACCTAATCAACATGAAACTGTCCACAGACAGAAGACGTGTCGGTGTGTCAGGGTGTCCAACCCCGTTTGGTTTGGATGCAGCAGCTGGGCGTGGCGGCGTGGCGAAGTGACCTTTAACGCCGTCTCCTTACGTTTGGCCTTGAATTCCACAGTTTAAAGCCCAGCTGCACCAAACTCACTAGGTTTGATCCTTGTGGGCCCCTCGACAGGAATCCAGTGTAATTTTTTGTGGGCGTGGCCTAATGTCTCAACAGCGCCCCCTTGAAGATTTTAAATAATCAGCCCCAAGCCATTCTTTAACCTAGAATTATGAAACTTGGTACACTTGTGTATCGTGTCAGGACCTACAAAAAAGTCTCTTGGAGCCATGGTCCAAACCCAACAGGAAGTCGGCCATTTTGGATTAAATTCGCCATTTGCTGTTTTTCAAAATTCGTATTTGATCGAACTCCTCCTACAGCGTTTGACATACAGACTTCAAACTCAGTCAGCAGACAGTTCAGACATTAAAGGTCTAAAGTTATCACAGGAATTTTTGTATGTCAAAGCATGTGGGCGTGGCTAAGTGCAAAACTTTGACTATTCGCCATAAAACATCAAAGTGACATAACTTCCCCATAGAAGGTCACAGCTGCTTCAGACTTCCTATGTCTCACTACTGACCAACCCTCATTAGATCCTCATGGTCAGATGATGACGTAACCTTAGCTCCGCCCACTTTTAACAGGAATTCAGCTGGTTTTTCTACTGTATGTCTTATTTTACTGAGTAATACATATGGAATTAATCTTCTACCACCTGACATAATATGACTGATATGAACTGTGAGGATGAACTCTGACTCATGGGGGCGTGGCCAACTGGCTGTCCTTCGCCATATGCATAAATTGTCTCTGAATCAACACGCATCTTCCGATTGGACCAAACTGGATACGTTTGACCTGTGCTCAATGCTAAAGAGCCCACAGGTTTGAATTGTGATTTTACTCTACAGCGCCCCTAGTTATCCCATCACAATATCTCCTCTCTACATCGACCGATCTGCACCAAATTTGTGGTGTGTCCTCAGGGAACCATGCGAAGTAACGGTGCACTGCCTGGCGGACGCGCGCCTCAACTGTGCGAAAGGGTACGCGGTGGCAGGCGGGCGGCGGTGCTGGGTCCCCGCGGTGGCTATAGGCCGGAGCGGCGCTTGGCTGCTCGGGCCGCTTGAGGCTCCGCGGAGCTTTAATTATTATTCTTGTGCCAAATGAATTGGCTTTTTGGGGGCTTTATCATATTCAAAAACTCACCAAACTTGGCGGGCGCATAGAGCCCGTGTGAAATTTACGTATTTTAAGGTCCTCGCAAAAATCGCACAAGAAACGGCTCAAGGGCGCCCCCTAGCAACTTTCAAAAGACCCTTTTCTATTCACTTACTTTATCGTAGAGACTTGAAATTGGTACAGTTGTAGAGCTCCCCAAGACACTCAGAATTTACAATTAATGTCATAGTGCAAGTATCCTAGGAAGTCGGCCATTTTGGATTGAAGTTCCGATTTTGAGCCCATTTTGGCCGTTTACAGACGTCGCATTTGATCGAACTCCTCCTAGGGATTTCGATCGATCGGCTTCAAACTCGGTCAGATTGTTCATAAGGCATGGCCGATTCAAAGTTATCAAATTCGTGAGTTTTCGAGCATGTTGAAGGGGTCGTTCCAGGGGTCAAAGTTCACCGACTCACCAGAATGTAATAAACTGTTATATCTCTTACAAATAAACTCACAGAGCCACCAAACTTTCTGTGTGTGATCACCTTTGGATGACCTACGACACCCAGTTGTGAAATTTTGAGATTACCTAAGCCACGCCCCCTTAGAACAGGAAGTGTCATGTTTTACTGCGAACGTTCACTATCTGACCCCTTTCACCTAATCAACATGAAACTGTGTCCACAGACAGAAGACATGTTGGTGTTTAGGGTGTCCAACCCCGTTTGGTTTGGATGCAGCAGGTGGGCTTGGCGGCATGGCGAAGTGACCTTTAACGCCGTCTCCTTACGTTTGGCCTTGAATTCAACAGTTTAAAGCCCAGCTGCACCAAACTCACTGAGTTTGATTCTTGTGGGCCCCTCGACAGGAATCCAGTGTGATTTTTTGTGGGCGTGGCCTAATGTCTCAACAGCGCCCCCTTGAATATTTTAAATAATCAGCCCCAAGCCATTCTTTAACCTAGAATTATGAAACTTGGTACACTTGTGTATCTTGTCACGACCTACAAAAAAGTCTCTTAGAGCCATGGTCCAAACCCAACAGGAAGTCGGCCATTTTGGATCAAACGCCATTTGCTGTTTTTCAGAGACGTCATATTTGATCGAACTCCTCCTACAGCGTTTGAGATACAGACTTCAAACTCAGTCAGCAGAGAGTTGAGATATTAAAGGTCTAAAGTTATCACAGGAATTTTTGTATGTCAAAGCATGTGGGCGTGGCTAAGTGCCAAACTTTGACTATTCGCCATAAAACATCAAAGTGACATAACTTCACATAAAGGTCACAGCTGCTTCAGACTTCCGATGTCTCCATACTGACCAACCCTCATTACATTCTCATGGTCAGATGATGACGTAACCTTAGCTCCGCCCACTTTTAAAAGGGAATTCAGCCGTTTTTTCTACTGTATGTCTTATTTTTACAGAGTACTACATATGGAATTAATCTTCTACCACCTGACATAATATCACCTGATGATGAACTGTGATGATGAACTCTGACTCATGGGGGCGTGGCCAACTGTCTGTCCTTCGCCATATGCATAAACTGTCTCTGAATCACACAGCATCTTCCGATTGGAACCAAACTGGATACGTTTGACCTGTGTCAATGCTAAAGAGCCCACAGGTTTGAATTGTGATTTTACTCTACAGCGCCCCTAGGTTATCCCATCACAATATCTCCTCTCTACATCGACCGATCTGCACCAAATTTGTGGTGTGTCCCAGGGAACCATGCCGAATCAACGGTGCGAACTGCCTGGCGGAGCGCGCCTCAACTGTGCGAAAGGTTACGCGGTGGCAGGCGCGCGGCCGTGCTGGGTCCCCGCGGTGGCTATAGGCCGGAGCGGCGCTTGGCTGCTCGGGCCGCTTGAGGCTCCGCGGAGCTTTAATTAGGCCGAGCAGCTAGCGCTGCGAAGGCCTATTGTTCGTGCTGTATTATTATTCTTATTCTTCCGTAAATAATTGGCTTTTTGGGGGCTTTATCATATTCAAAAACTCACCAAACTTGGCGGCCGCATAGAGCCGGTGAAATTTACGTATTTTAAGTCTCGCAAAAATCGCAGAAGAAACAGCTCAAGGGCGCCCCCTAGAAACTTTTAAAAGACCCTTTTCTATTCACTTACTTTATCGTAGACACTTGAAATTCGGTACAGTTGTAGAGCTCCCCAAGACACTCTGAATTTACAATTAATGTCATAGTGCAACTGTCCTAGGAAGTCGGCCATTTTGGATTGAAGTTCCGATTTTGAGCCCATTTTGGCCGTTTACACACGTCGCATTTGATCGAACTCCTCCTAGGGATTTCGATCGATCGGCTTCAAACTCGGTGAGATTGTTCATAAGGCATGGCCGATTCAAAGTTATCAAATTCGTGAGTTTTCGAGCATGCTGAAGGGGTCGTTCCAGGGGTCAAAGTTCACCGACTCACCAGAATGTAATAAACTGTTATATCTCTTAGAAATAAACTCACAGAGCCACCAAACTTTCTGTGTGTGATCACCTTTGGATGACCTACGACACCCAGTTGTGAAATTTTTAGATTGCCTAAGCCACGCCCCCTTAGAACAGGAAGTGTCATGTTTTACTGCGAACGTTCACTATCTGACCCCTTTGACCTAATCAACATGAAACTGTGTCCACAGACAGAAGACATGTTGGTGTGTCAGGGTGTCCAACCCCGTTTGGTTTGGATGCAGCAGGTGGGCTTGGGGGCGTGGCGAATTGACCTTTAACGCCGTCTCCCTACGTTTGTCCTTGAATTCCGCAGTTTAACGCCCAGCTGTACCAAACTCACTAGGTTTGATCCTTGAGGGCCCCTCGACAGGAATCCAGTGTGATTTTTGTGGGCGTGGCCTAATGTCTCAACAGCGCCCCTTGAAGATTTTAAATAACAGCCCCAAGCCATTCTTTAACCTAGAATTATGAAACTTGGTACACTTGTGTATCTTGTCAAGACCTACAAAAAGTCTCTTGGAGCCATGGTCCAAACCCAACAGGAAGTCGGCCATTTTGGATCAAAGCGCCATTTGCTGTTTTTCAGAGACGTCATATTTGATCGAACTCCTCCTACAGCGTTTCAGATACAGACTTCAAACTCAGTGAGCAGAGAGTTCAGAGATTATAGGTCTAAAGTTATCACAGGAATTTTTGTATGTCAAAGCATGTGGGCGTGGCTAAGTGCAAACTTTGACTATTCGCCATAAAACATCAGTGAATAACTTCCACATACAAGGTCACAGCTGCTTCAGACTTCCTATGTCTCATACTGACAAACCCTCATTACATTCTCATGGTCAGATGATGACGTAACCGTAGCTCCGCCCACTTTTGACTGGAAGTTACCTGTTTTTTCTACTGTATGTCTTATTTTTACTGAGAATACATATGGAATTAATCTTCTACACCTGACATATATGACCTGATGAGAACTGTGATGATGAACTCTGACTCATGGGGGCGTGGCCAACTGGCTGTCCTTCGCCATATGCATAAATTGTCTATGAATAACACGCATCTTCCGATTGGAACCAAACTGGAACGTTTGACCTGTGCTAAATGCTAAAGAGCCCAACGGGTTTGAATTGTGATTTTACTCTCAGTGCGCCCTAGATTATCCCATCATCAATATCTCCTCTCTAATCTACCGATCTGCACCAAATTTGTGGTGTGTCGCCAAGGAACCATGCCGAACTCAACGGTGCCAACTGCCTGGCGAACGCGTGCCTCAACTGTGCGAAAGGGTACGCGGTGGCAGGTTGGGCGGCGGTGCTGGGTCCCCGCGGTGGCTATAGGCCGGAGCGGCGCTTGGCTGCTCGGGCCGCTTGAGGCTCCGCGGAGCTTTAATTATTATTATTATTCTTATGCCAAATGAATTGGCTTTTTGGGGGCTTTATCATATTCAAAAACTCACCAAACTTGGCGGGCGCATAGAGCCCGTGTGAAATTTACGTATTTTAAGGTCCTCGCAAAAATCGCACAAGAAACGGCTCAAGGGCGCCCCCTAGCAACTTTCAAAAGACCCTTTTCTATTCACTTACTTTATCGTAGAGACTTGAAATTGGTACAGTTGTAGGCTCCCCAAGACACTCAGAATTTACAATTAATGTCATAGTGCAAGTATCCAGGAAGTCGGCCATTTTGGATTGAAGTTCCGATTTTGCCCCATTTTGGCCGTTTACACACGTCGCATTTGATCGAACTCCTCCTAGGGATTTCGATCGATGGCTTCAAACTCAGTCAGATTGTTCATAAGGCATGGCCGATTCAAAGTTATCAAATTGTGAGTTTTGACATGTGAAGGGGTCGTTCCAGGGGTCAAAGTTCACCGACGTACCAGAAGTATAAACTGTTATATCTCTACAATGAAAGTCACAGAGCACCAAACTTTATGTGTGTGATCACCTTTGGATGACCTACAACACCCAGTTGTGAAATTTTGAATTACCTAAGCCACGCCCCCTTAGAACAGGAAGTGTCATGTTTTACTGCGAACGTTCACTATCTGACCCCTTTCACCTAATCAACATGAAACTCTGTCCACAGACAGAAGACACGTTGGTGTGTCAGGGTTCCAACCCGTTTGGTTTGGATGCAGCAGGTGGGCGTGGTGGCGTGGCGAAGTGACCTTTAACGCCGTCTCCTTACGTTTGGCTTTGAATTCCACAGCTTAAAGCCTAGCTTCACCAAACTCACTAGGTTTGTTCCTTCTGCGCCCAGCGACAGGAATCCAGAGAAATTTTTTGTGGGCATGGCCTCATGTCTCAACAGCGCCCCCTTGAAATTTTAAATAATCAGCCCCAACCATTCTTTAACCTAGAATTATGAAACTGGTACACTTGTTTGTCTTGTAAGACCTACAAAAAAGCCTCTTGGAGCCATGGTCCAAACCCAACAGAAAGTCGGTCATTTTGGATTAAATTCGCCGTTTGCTGTTTTTCATAGACGTCATATTTCATCGAACTCCTCCTTCAGTTTGGATACAGACTTCAAACTCAGTCAGCAGAGAATTCAGACATTAAAGGACTAAAGTTATCACAGGAATTTTGTATGTCAAAGCATGTGGGCGTGGCTAAGTGCCAAACTTTGACTATTGCCATAAAAATCAAAGTGACAAAACTTCCACATAACAAGGTCACAGCTGCTTCAGACTTCCTATGTCTCACTACTGACCAACCCTCATTACATTCTCATGGTCAGATGATGACGTAACCTTAGCTCCGCCCACTTTTAACAGGAATTCAGCTGTTTTTTCTACTGTATGTCTTTTTTTATGAGTAATACATATGGAATTAATCTTCTACCACCTGACATAATATGAGATGATGATGAACTGTGAGGATGAACTCTGACTCATGGGGGCGTGGCCAACTGTCTGTCCTTCGCCATATGCATACAACTGTTTCTGAATCACACATGCATCTTCCGATTGGCACCAGACTGGATACGTTTGATGTGCTCAATGCTAAAGAGCCCAACGGGTTTGAATTGTGATTTTACTCTACAGCGCCCCCTATACTATCCCATCACCAATAATCTCTCTACATCGAAAGATCTGCACCAAATTTGTGCTGTGTCGCCAGGGAACCATGCCGAACTCAACGGTGCGAACTGCCTGGCGGACGCGCGCCTCAACTGTTCGAAAGGGTACGCGGTGGCAGGCGGGCGGCGGTGCTGGATCCCCCGCGGTGGCTATAGGCCGGAGCGGCGCTTGGCTGCTCGGGCCGCTTGAGGCTCCGCGGAGCTTTAATTTTTTTTTTTTTTTCTCGCCTCAAATGAATTGCCTTTTTGGGGGCTTTAACATATTCAAAAACTCACCAAAATTGGCGGGCCCATAGAGACTGTGAAAAATTTACGTATTTTAAGGTCTACGCAAAAATCGCATAAAAAATGGCTCAACAGCGCCCCCTAGAAATTTCAAAAGACCCTTTCCTATTCACTTACTTTATCGTAGAGACTTGAAATTCGCTACAGTTGTAGAGCTCCCCAAGACACTCAGAATTTACAATTAATGTCATAGTGCAAGTATCCTAGGAAGTCGGCCATTTTGGATTGAAGTTCCGATTTTGACCCCATTTTGGCCGTTTACACACGTCGCATTTGATCGAACTCCTCCTAGGGCTTTTGATGGAACGGCTTCAAACTTGGTCAGTTGGTTCATAAGGCATGCCCGATTAAAAGTTATCAAAACGGTGAGTTTTCGTGCATGCTGAAGGGGTGATACCAGGGGTCAAAGTTCACTGACTCACCATAAAATAATTAACAATTATATATCCTACAAAGAAACTCATAGAGCCACCAAACTTTCTGTGTGTGATCACCTTTGGATGACCTACGACACCCAGTTGTGAAATTTTGAGATTACCCAAGCCACGCCCCTTAGAACAGGAAGTGTCATGTTTTATTGTGATCGGTCCCTATCTGACCTCTTTAACATAATCAACCTGAAACTGTGTCCACAAACAGAAGACATGTTGGTGTGTCACGGTGTCCAACCCCGTTTGGTTTGGATGCAGCAGGTGGGCGTGGCGGCGTGGCGAATATACCTGTCCTTACGTTTGGCTCTGTATTCCATAATTTTGAGTCCAGCTGCACCAAACTCACTGAGATGGATCCTTTTCCAACTCCGGACAGGAATCCAGTGCAATATTTGGTGGGCGTGGCCTAATGTCTCAACAGCGCCCCCTAGAAGAGTTTAAATCATCAGCCCCAAGCCATGCTTTAACCTAGAATTATGAAACTTGGTACACATGTGTATCTTGTCAGGATGTACAAAAAAGTCTCTTGGAGCTATGGTCCAAACCCAACAGGAAGTCGGCCATTTTGGATCAAAGCCGCCATTTCCGGTTTTTCATAGACGTCGCATCTGATCGAACTCCTCCTACAGCTTTTGAGATACAGACTTCAAACTCGCTCAGCACACACTTAAGACATTGAAGATGAAAAGTTATCAAAAGAATTGTCGTACATCAAAGCATGTGGGCGTGGCTAAGTGTCAAACTTTGGCTTTGTGCCATGAAATACTAAAATGCAATAACTTGTACAGAAAAAGTGACAACTTCATCAGACTTTCCATGTCTCATTATTGGCCAGCCTTGATCACATTCACAAGGTCATATGATGACATCACCTTAGCCATGCCCCCCTCCAACAGGAAGTCACCTGTTTTTGTCTGCCGGAAGTCTTTTACTCTGACTCAAATGGGTTCAATGCTGTGCTAATTGATATAAAATGACATGATGATGAACTCTGAGTATGTTGGCTGCTAGCTGAAGCATGTGGGCATGCCTTATTAGCAAATAGCAATGCTAGCCATGTCTACGATCATCTCTAAATCAACAAGGCTTCATCCAATTTGCACCAGATTTTCTATGATCGACTGTGGTGATCCTCTAAAGATTAGATTATAACTTTACTCCACTTCACTCCCTAGGTTAATCAAACAGCTGTATCTTATCTCTACATTGGCTAATCTGCATGAGATGTTGCAGGCTGCAGCAGGGAGCACTGCTGTAAACATAATGTAGCTAATGTCAACACAAGTGAAAAGATAAAGTATCAATAAAGCTGTTCAGATGCACAAACATTCTCCCAAAACTTAAACTGCCATGATTTGTGGTTGTTGGTGGTGAGGATGAACACTGAGACCCAGGTGATGATGATGACGATGATGATGTTTATTATAATTTAATAAAGAGAAGCTCAAACACAGTCCAGTACGGGCAACACCGGCAGGAAATCTTGCACACAGCTAATACACGTAGCCACTGAAACAACTGAAGACTGAATGTGAAAGCTACATTATAACTTGATTCCACTTAGCCCTGTAGGTTAAGTGGAATCAAACCAAACCAACTTTATTTACAAAGCACTTTAAAACAACCACAGCTGATACAAAGTGCTGTACATTAAAACACAATAAAAAAATTAAAACATACAATTTAAACCTAGATCCCGCTGGTATTGAAAGTAAAATAGATGGTGCAGTGGTGTAAGCACAGCAGCTATGAAGGTTGCCAGGCTTTTTGGTTCAACCTATCTCTGTGAATCAGCGTTTTCTGACATGAACTTCATCAAGAACAAACCCAAAACATGCCTCACTGATGCACATCTGACAGATGCACTCACAGTTGCAGTTTCAAGTTACACATCAGATTACAGAGCACTGGTGAACTGCATGCAATGCCAGTCTTCTCACTAATAAGGAAACCAATACCAGATGTCAGTGGCAACATGGCAGTGTCATGGCAAAGTTCAATAAAAATATTGAGGAATTGGGTACAATTTAAAAGTGTGTTTCTTGAAATACAAGTTATAATTTTGTTAAAAATGCTACAGTCATGAGTTCAAAATGTGATAAGATTTATTTAAAAACATGTAAGTTGATTTTTCTTTAACATTACATAATTGATAACTTTTTGAAATATGGTGCAACATAGTTCATAATTTGTTAAAAGGAATGTTTGTGAGTGGCAAGTGAAAATTGGACATTTTTCCTACAAAATGTAGTGATATAAGTGGCTATCTAAAAATGTAACAATTATTGAGATTAAAAGATAAAGTGATGAATATTGATTATCTGTTTCCCACCTTGGTTTCATTGCTATTTATTGTGAGAAATCTTTGACGTGAACAGTGTCTTCTCATAGATGAGTATCATTAATCATTATTGATAATATATAAGTAAAGGCAAACTGAGTACATTTTTTATTTCAGAAGAGTGTGTCAAACTGTAGGCTTGATATGACTTGGTACCCATGAAGTAGCTCTCAGTTTCAAAAATGTTGTTGACCCCTGATCTAATCGCTGCAGCCAAACAGCAACATACTTTTGTGCATTGTCTCTGAGCAAAGCCAAACATGACACACTGAGTAAATTCAAGGAGGGCGGGTTCGGCTGCTCCGTCAGAGCATCAGCGGTGGCTGGGGGAAGGCGGTGCTGGGACCACGCGGTGGCTATAGGCCGAGCGGCGCTTGGCTGCGAGGGCCGCTCGATGCTCCGCGGAGCTTTAATTGCATTTTAGTATTTCATGGCACAAAGCCAAAGTTTGACACTTAGCCACGCCCACATGCTTTTATGTACGAGAATTCTTTTGATAACTTTTCATCTTCAATGTCTTAAGTGTGTGCTGAGCGAGTTTGAAGTCTGTATCTCAAAAGCTGTAGGAGGAGTTCGATCAGATGCGACGTCTATGAAAAACCGGAAATGGCGGCTTTGATCCAAAATGGCCGACTTCCTGTTGGGTTTGGACCATGGCTCCAAGAGACTTTTTTGTACATTCTTACAAGATACACATGTGTACCAAGTTTCATAATTCTAGGTTAAAGCATGGCTTGGGGCTGATGATTTAAACTCTTCTAGGGGCGCTGTTGAGACATTAGGCCACGCCCACCAAATATTGCACTGGATTACTGTCCGGAGTCGGATAAGGATCGATCTGAGTGAGTTTGGTGCAGCTGGACTCACAATTGTGGAATTAACAGCCAAACGTATGGACACGGCGTTACAGGTATATTCGCCACGCCGCCACGCACACCTGCTGCATCCAAAACAAACAGCGTTGGAAACCATAACACACCAACATGTCTTCTGTTTGTGGACACAGTTTCATGTTGATTAGGTTAAAGAGGTCAGATAGGGACCGATCACAATAAAACATGACACTTCCTGTTCTAAGGGGGCGTGGCTTATGTGATCTCAAAATTTCACAATTGGGTCTTGTAGGGCATCCAAAGGTGATCACACACAGAAAGGTTGGTGGCTCTGTGAGTTTCTTTGTAGGAGATATAACTGTTTATTATTTTATGGTGAGTCAGTGAACTTTGACCCCTAGTATCACCCCTTCAGCATGCACGAAAACTCACCGTTTTGATAACTTTTAATCGGGCATGCCTTCTGAACAAACTGACCAAGTTTGAAGCCGATCCATCAAAAGCCCTAGGAGGAGTTCGATCAAATGCGAAGGCTATAAACGGCCAAAATGGGGTGAAATTTGCAAATTCAATCCAAAATGGCCGACTTCCTGTTTGCCATGCACTATGAGAACAATTATAAATTCTGAGTGCCTTGGGGAGTTCTACAAGTGTACCAAATTTCAAGTCTCTACAATAAAGTAACTGAATAGGAAAGGGTCTTTGAAATTTTCTAGGGGGCGCCGTTGAGCCAATTTTTTGGGGATTTTTGCGCGGACCTTAAAATACGTAAATTTTTCACAGTCTCTATGGGCCTACCAATTTTGGTGAGTTTTTGAATATGTTAAAGCCCCCAAAAAGGCAATTCATTTGAGGCGAGAAAAAAAAAAAAAAAAATAATAATAATTAAAGCTCCGCGGAGCCTCAAGCGGCCCGAGCAGCCAAGCGCCGCTCCGGCCTATAGCCACCGCGGGGACCCAGCACCGCCGCCCGCCTGCCACCGCGTACCCTTTCGCACAGTTGAGGCGCGCCTCCGCCAGGCAGTTCGCACCGTTCACTTCGGCATGGTTCCCTGAGGACACACCACAAATTTGGTGCAGATCGGTCGATGTAGAGAGGAGATATTGATGATGGGATAGTCTAGGGGGCGCTGTAGAGTAAAAGAGTAAAATCACAATTGAAACCCTTTGGGCTCTTTAGCATTTAGCACAGGTCAAACGTATCCAGTTTGGTGCCAATCGGAAGATGCGTGTGTGATTCAGAGACAGTTGTATGCATATGGCGAAGGACAGACAGTTGGCCACGCCCCCATGAGTCAGAGTTCATCCTCACAGTTCATCATCAGGTCATATTATGTCAGGTGGTAGAAGATTAATTCCATATGTATTACTCAGTAAAAACAAGACACAGTAGAAAAAACAGCTGAATTCCTCTTAAAAGTGCGCGGAGCTAAGGTTACGTCATCATCTCACCATGAGAATGTAATGAGGGTTGGTCAGTAGTGAGACATAGGAAGTCTGAAGCAGCTGTGACCTTTTATGTGGAAGTTATGTCAGTTTGATGTTCTATGGCGAATAGTCAAAGTTTGGCACTTAGCCACGCCCACATGCTTTTACATACAAAAATTCCTGTGATAAGTGTAGACCTTTAATATCTGATCTCTGCTCACTGAGTTTGAAGTCTGTATCTCAAATGCTGTAGGAGTTCGATCAAATATGATGTCTCAAAAAAAAAGCAAATGGCGGCTTTTATCCAAAATAACCGACTTCCTGTTGGGTTTGTACCATAGCTCCAAAAGAGTTTTTTGTAAATCTTGACAAGATACACCAGTGTACCAAGTTTCATAATTCTAGGTGAAAGCATGGCTTGGGGCTGATCATTAAAAAAATTCTAGGGGGCGCCGTAGAGTGAGATCTAAATTCAATCCTTTTGGGCTCTTTAGCATTGAGTACAGGTCAAACGTATCCAGTCTGGTTCCAATCGGAAGATGCATGTGTGATTCAGAGACAATTTTATGCATATGGCGAAGGACAGCCAGTTGGCCACGCCCCCATGAGTCAGAGTTCATCATCACAGTTCATCATCAGGTCATATTATGACAGGTGTTAGAAGATTAATTCCATATGTATTACTCAGTAAAACTAAGACATACAGTACAAAAAACAGGTGACATCCTGTCAAAAGTGGGCGGAGCTAAGGTTGCGTCATCATCTGACCATGAGAATGTAATGAGGGTTGGTCAGTAGTGAGACATAGTAAGTCTGAAAGAGCTGTCACCTTGTATGTGGAAGTTATGTCACTTTGATGTTTTATGGCGAATAGTCAAAGTTTGGCACTTAGCCACGCCCATATGCTTTGACATACAAAAATTCCTGTGATAACATTAGACCTTTAATGTCTGAACTCTCTGCTCACTGAGTTTGAAGTCTGTATGTCAAACGCTGTAGGAGGAGTTCGATCAAATATGACGTCTATGAAAAACAGCAAACGGCGAATTTAATCCAAAATGGCCGACTTTCTGTTGGGTTTGGACCATGGCTCCAAGAGGCTTTTTTGTAGGTCCTGACAAGATACACAAGTGTACCAAGTTTCATAATTCTAGGTTAAAGAATGGCTTGGGGCTGATTATTTAAATTCTTCAAGGGGGCGCTGTTGAGACATTAGGCCACGCCCACAAAAAATCACACCGGATTCCTGTCGAGGGGCCCACAAGGATCAAACCTAGTGAGTTTGGTGAAGCTGGGCTTTAAACTGTGGAATTCAAGGCCAAACGTAAGGAGACGGCGTTAAAGGTCACTTCGCCACGCCGCCACGCCCACCTGCTGCATCCAAACCAAACGGGGTTGGACACCCTAACACACCAACATGTCTTCTGTCTGTGGACACAGTTTCATGTTGATTAGGTCAAAGGGGTCAGATAGTGAATGTTCGCAGTAAAACATGACACTTCCTGTTCTAAGGGGGCGTGGCTTAGGTAATCTCAAAATTTCACAACTGGGTGTCGTAGGTCATCCAAAGGTGATCACACACAGAAAGTTTGGTGGCTCTGTGAGTTTATTTGTAAGAGATATAACAGTTTATTACATTCTGGTGAGTCGGTGAACTTTGACCCCTGGAACGAACCCTTCAACATGCTCGAAAACTCACGAATTTGATAACTTTGAATCGGCCATGCCTTATGAACAATGTGCCCGAGTTTGAAGCCGATTGATCGAAAACCCTAGGAGGAGTTCGATCAAATGCGACGTATGTAAACGGGCAAAATGGGCTCAAAATCGGAACTTCAATCCAAAATGGCCGACTTCCTAGGATAGTTGCACTATGACATTAATTGTAAATTCTGAGTGTCTTGGGGAGCTCTACAACTGTACCAAATTTGAAGTCTCTACGATAAAGTAAGTGAATAGGAAAGGGTCTTTTGAAAGTTTCTAGGGGGCGCCCTTGAGCCGTTTCTTGTGCGATTTTTGCGAGGACCTTAAAATACGTAAATTTCACACGGGCTCTATGCGCCCGCCAAGTTTGGTGAGTTTTTGAATATGATAAAGCCCCCAAAAAGCCAATTCATTTGGCACAAGAATAATAATTAAAGCTCCGCGGAGCATCGAGCGGCCCTCGCAGCCAAGCGCCGCTCGGCCTATAGCCACCGCGTGTGCCCAGCACCGCCTTCCCCCAGCCACCGCCGATGCTCTGACGGAACAGCCGAACCCGCCCTCCTTGAATTTACTCAGTGTGTCATGTTTGGCTTTGCTCACAGACAATGCACAAAAATCTGTTGAGCACCGCCTTCCCCCAGCCGCCGCCGATGCTCTGACGGAACAGCCGAACCCGCCCTCCTTGAATTTACTCAGTGTGTCATGTTTGGCTTTGCTCACAGACAATGCACAAAAATCTGTTGCTGATTGGCTGCAGCGAGTAAATCAGGGGTCACCAACCTTTTTGAAACCGAGAGCTACTTCATGGGTACCGAGTCATATAAAGGCTACCAGTTTGACACGCTCTTCTGAAATAACAAATTTACTCAGTTTGCCTTATACATTATCAGTAATGATTAATGATACTGATCCATGAGAATACTCATCCATGAGAAGGCACTGTTCACGTTAATGATTTCTCACAACAATTAGCAACAAAAACAAGGTGGGAAACAGATATCAATATTCAGCACTTTATCTCTTTTAATCTCAGTAATTGGGTGATTCTTTTTTGCAGCAACATTTCGGCCTCAGGATTTTTGAAAAAAAGTATTGTTTTAAGTTTTAAATATTTTGTTACAACACTGACATGTTTAACAATAAGAACTTAATAATGGGCAAGCTCAGGATTGGATAAATTAATTATTACATGTGGGGTTTTTTCACCATTGTCTCTGAATGTGTTCCACCCTGTTATGAACATTTAGATATGGACCACACATAGTTAAACATTTAAATTTTGAAAAATAATGACATTTCTTACATATAGTTTTTCCCTTTTACTATATAATATCTTTTATTCTTGAAATTTAACACATCATGACGTTACGAATCATTTATGACTATTGTAAAGAAAAATCTGTTCTTTTACTCATTATTACTGACAGCATTGAAAATATTGGTAATTTTAAAAACTTATACCAATATTTGCATTTATTGGTCTTCAACTCCCAACATGCTTCAGAAAAATCCACAGTACTTAATGTTTCTGTAACAATATTTAATAAAAACTTTTGTGGAATGGAATATAACATGGTGTATTCTCCAATAACAGGGTGGAAAATCAAAGTCTTTGATTCTAAAATCTGATGATTTTCATTATTAGTTGCAGGATTTGCTCTTTGAAATCAAAGTATATGTAGAGATTTTTTCCTGGCTCTATTTGGCAAGAACATGTGATATCCCTGTAGTGGATTTTTCCATGACAGGTACTCATTGTTCCCCTCACAAGAGTCAATGGGGGTAACTAGTTAAATGAAAACAGACAAATGGCAAAGTCATCTGATAATACCTCAGACTACTCTGCAACTCTATTCCATCATCTCAAAATTTTTTAATTGACAAAGTTATTTCTTTTCACCCTAATTTCTACCTTATTTGGTTCAAGAACATACCAGGGTGGAACATAAGAGGGTGGAACTTTTCTAACTAATTTACCTGTAGTTCTTTATGTGGTCAACATTTAGCTAGCTAACATTCAACCGAATAACAAACTTTTAGTGACTAAATCTAACATTATATTTTTTAAATTCTACTGAATAACCATTTTTCACAATCTTTCCTAACAGGGTGGAACATAACAGGGTGGAAAATAACATGGTGGAACTTTTCTAACTAATCTACCTGTTTCTCTTTGTGTGGTCAACATTTAGCTAGCTAACATTCAACCGAATAACAAACTTTTAGTGACTAAATCTAACATTATGTTTTTTAATTTCTACTGATTAAACATTTTCACAATCTTTCCTATCAGGGTGGATCATAACAGAGTGGAACATAACACTCTGGTATGTTCCAAACAGGAATTCTAGTTATAGGTAGATGTCTAACTAACCTACATGTAACTCTTTATGTGGTCAACATTTAGCTAGCTAAACTTCAACAAAATAACAATACTTTAATGACTAATTATAATATTAGGTTTTTTTAATTCTACTGAATAAAAATTTTTCACAATCTTTCCTAACAGGGCGGAACTTTAAGTTTACATATACAGGTTTAACATATTTAAAATAAGAAAAGTACAGAGATGGTGACAGTTGAAGCTTACTTTGTTTTCCATGGTTGAATTCACATCAGAACCAATTGAAGTCATTTACATTAAATGGTTTTTATGGAATTTTAGACATTTGAAGGCAGAATTGAAACATCCTAACAGGGTGGAAAGTTAGAACTGGCACATGTATAATATGAAGAAAATATCAAATGAGAAAATAGTTTCAGTAGTTTAAATTGCATATTAAAATAAGGTTAAATCCAGTCAATCAACTTATTGAAGAAAAACATAAATATAAAAATATATTTTATAGTTTAAATGTCATGATTAAGTCTATTACGCTGCACTGGGGACACATGAAATTGAACATATCCATCAACAAAAAGGTGTGTAAAGAAGAAAATTATATTTAAAAGGCATTTTGTTTATATTTGAATAATGGTAAACATCTAAATCCATCCATCCATCCATTTTCCTGCACCCTTTTCCCTTAGTGTGGTCGGGAAGCTTGCTGGTGCACATCTCCAGCTAGCGTGCAAGCATCTAAATGTATAATTAAATACTTTGTTGTACAAATTTGGCACATTTTACAAAAAATAATTGTAAGCAAAACATGGGGACATGGAATGTTGCCGCAAAAAAGAATCAACTTACATTTTTAAAAATAAATCTTATAACGTTTTGAAATCATGACCAAATCTGCAGCATTTTTAAGAAAATTGTAACACTTGCATGTCATGAACACACTTTTAAATTGAACACAATTCCTCAATATTTTAATTCAACTTTGCCATGACACTGCCATGTTGCCACTCACATCTGGTATTGGTTTTCTTATTAGTGAGAAGACTGGCATTGCATGCAGTTCACCAGTACTCCATAATGTGGTGTGTAACTTGAAACTTCAACTGTGAGTGCATCTTTCAGATGTGCATCAGTGAGACATGTTCTGTGTTTGTTCTTGTTGAAGTTCATGTCAGAAAATGCTGATTCACAGAGATAGACTGAACCAAACAGGATGGTAACCTTCATAGCTGCTGTGCTTACACCACTGCACCATCTATTTTACTTTCAATACCAGCGGGATCTAGGTTTAAATTGTATGTTTTAATTTTTTTATTGTTGTGTTTTAATTTAAAGAACTTTGCATCAGCTGTGGTTGTTTTAAATTGCTATGTAAATAAAGTTGGTTTGGTTTGATTCCACTTAACCTACAGGGCTAAGTGGAATGAAGTTATAGTGTAGCTGTCACATTCAGTCTTCAGTTGTTTCAGTGGCTACCTGTATTAGATGTGTGCAAGTTTTCCTGCCAGTGTTGCCTGTACTGGACTGTGTTTGAGCTTCTCTTTATTAAATTATATTAAACATCATCATCGTCATCATCATCACCTGGGTTTCAGTGTTCATCCTCACCACCAACATCCACAAATCATTACAGTTTAAGTTTGGGAGAATGTTTGTGCATCTGAACAGCTTTATTGATACTTTATCTTTTCACTTGTGTTGACATTAGCTACATTGTGTTTACAGCAGTGCTCCCTGCTGCAGCCTGCAACATCTCATGCAGATTGGCCAATGTATAGAGGAGATACAGCTATTTCATTAATCAAAAGGGTGCAGTGGAGTCAAGTTATAATCTAATCTTTAGAGGTCCAACAGAGTCGATCATAGAAAATCTGGTGCAAATCACATGAAGCCTGGTTGATTTAGAGTCGATTGTAGACATGGCTAGCATTGCTATTTGCTAATAAGGCACGCCCACATGCTTCAGCTAGCAGCCAACATACTCAGAGTTCATCATCATCATGTCATTTTATATCAATTAGCACAGCATTGAACCCATTTGAGTCAGAGTAAAAGCAAGACTTCCGGCAGACAAAAACAGGTGACTTCCTGTTGGAGGGGGGCGTGGCTAAGGTGATGTCATCATATGACCTTGTGAATGTGATCAAGGCTGGCCAATAATGAGACATGGAAAGTCTGATGAAGTTGTCACTTTTCCTGTAGAAGTTATTGCATTTTAGTATTTCATGGCACAAAGCCAAAGTTTGACATTTAGCCACGCCCACACGCTTTGATGTACGAGAATTCTTTTGATAACTTTTCACCTTCAATGTCTTAAGTGTGTGCTGAGCGAGTTTGAAGTCTGTATCTCAAAAGCTGTAGGAGGAGTTCGATCAGATGCGACATCTATGAAAAACCGGAAATGGCGGCTTTGATCCAAAATGGCCGACTTCCTGTTGGGTTTGGACCATGGCTCCAAGAGACTTTTTTGTACATCCTGACAAGATACACATGTGTACCAAATTTCATAATTCTAGGTTAAAGCATGGCTTGGGGCTGATGATTTAAAGTCTTCTAGGGGGCGCTGTTGAGACATTAGGCCACGCCCACCAAATATTGCACTAGATTCCTGTCCGGAGTTGGAAAAGGATCCATCTCAGTGAGTTTGGTGCAGCTGGACTAAAAATTGTGGAATTAACAGCCAAACGTATGGACACGGCGTAACAGATAAATTTGCCACGCCCACTTCCTTCCTCCAAGACAAACAGCGTTGGAAACCATGAGTCACCAACATGTCTTCTGTCTGTGGACACAGTTTCATGTTGATTAGGTTAAAGAGGTCAGATAGGGACTGATCACAATAAAACATGATACTTCCTGTTCTAAGGGGGCGTGGCTTATGTGATCTCAAAATTTCACAATTGGGTCTTGTAGGGCATTCAAAGGTGATCACACACAGAAAGGTTGGTGGCTCTGTGAGTTTCTTTGTAGGAGATATAACTGTTTATTATTTTATGGTGAGTCAGTGAACTTTGACCCCTAGTATCACCCCTTCAACATGCACGAAAACTCACCGTTTTGATAACTTTTAATCGGGCATGCCTTATGAACCAACTGACCAAGTTTGAAGCCGATCCATCAAAAGTCCTAGGAGGAGTTCGATCAAATGCGAAGGCTATAAACGGCCAAAATGGGGTGAAATTTGCAAATTCAATCCAAAATGGCCGACTTCCTGTTTGACATACACTATGAGAACAATTATAAATTCTGAGTGGCTTGGGGAGTTCTACAAGTGTACCAAATTTCAAGTCTCTACAATAAAGTAACTGAATAGGAAAGGGTCTTTTGAAATTTTCTAGGGGGCGCCGTTGAGCCAATTTTTTTGCGATTTTTGCGCGGACCTTAAAATACGTAAATTTTTCACAGTCTCTATGGGCCTACCAATTTTGGTGAGTTTTTGAATATGTTAAAGCCCCCAAAAAGGCAATTCATTTGACAGAAGAAAAATAAAAAAAAAAAAATAATAATAATAAACATTTGAAAAACAATAGGCCTTCGCAGCGCTTAGCTGCTCGGGCCTAATTAAAGCTCCGCGGAGCCTCAAGCGGCCCGAGCAGCCAAGCGCCGCTCCGGCCTATAGCCACCGCGGGGACCCAGCACCGCCGCCCGCCTTCCACCGCGTACCCTTTCGCACAGTTGAGGCGCGCCTCCGCCAGGCAGTTCGCACCGTTAATTTCGGCATGGTTCCCTGAGGACACACCACAAATTTGGTGCAGATCGGTCGATGTAGAGAGGAGATATTGATGATGGGATAGTCTAGGGGGCGCTGTAGAGTAAAATCACAATTCAAACCCGTTGGGCTCTTTAGCATTTAGCACAGGTCAAACGTATCCAGTTTGGTGCCAATCGGAAGATGCGTGTGTGATTCAGAGACAGTTGTATGCATATGGCGAAGGACAGACAGTTGGCCACGCCCCCATGAGTCAGAGTTCATCCTCACAGTTCATCATCAGGTGATATTATGTCAGGTGGTAGAAGATTAATTCCATATGTATTACTCAGTAAAAATAAGACATACAGTAGAACAAACAGCTGAATTCCTGTTAAAAGTGGGCGGAGCTAAGGTTACGTCATCATCTGACCATGAGGGTTGGTCAGTAGTGAGACATAGGAAGTCTGAAGCAGCTGTGACCTTGTATGTGGAAGTTATGTCACTTTGATGTTTTATGGCGAATAGTCAAAGTTTGGCACTTAGCCACGCCCACATGCTTTGACATACAAAAATTCCTGTGATAACTTTAGACCTTTAATATCTGAACTCTCCGCTGACTGAGTTTGAAGTCTGTATGTCAAACGCTGTAGGAGGAGTTCGATCAAATACGACGTCTGTGAAAAACAGGAAATGGCGAATTTAATCCAAAATGGCCGACTTTCTGTTGGGTTTGGACCATGGCTCCAAGAGACTTTTTTGTAGGTCCTGACAAGATACACAAGTGTAGCAAGTTTCATTATTCTAGGTTAAAGAATGGCTTGGGGCTGATTATTTAAAGTATTCAAGGGGGCGCTGTTGAGACATTAGGCCACGCCCACAAAAAAATCACACTGGATTCCTGTCGAGGGGCCCACAAGGATCAAACCTAGTGAGTTTGGTGCAGCTTGGCTTTAAACTGTGGACTTCAAGGCCAAACGTAAGGAGACGGCGTTAAAGGTCACTTCGCCACGCCGCCACGCCCACCTGCTGCATCCAAACCAAACGGGGTTGGACACCCTCACACACCAACATGTCTTATTTCTGTGGACAAAGTTTCATGTTGATTAGGTCAAAGGGGTCAGATAGTGAACGTTCGCAGTAAAACATTACACTTCCTGTTCTAAGGGGGCGTGGCTTAGGTAATCTCAAAATTTCACTACTGGGTGTCGTAGGTCATCCAAAGTTGATCACACACAGAAAGTTTGGTGGCTCTGTGAGTTTTTTTGTAGGAGATCTAACAGTTTATTACTTTCTGGTGAGTCGGTGAACTTTGACCCCTGGAACGACCCCTTCAGCATGCTCGAAAACTCACGAATTTGATAACTTTGAATCGGCCATGCCTTATGAAGGATCTGACAGAGTTTGAAGCCGATCGATCGAAATCCCTAGGAGGAGTTCGATCAAATGCGACGTCTGTAAACAGCCAAAATAGGCTCAAAATCGGAACTTCAATCCAAAATGGCCGACTTCCTAGGATACTTGCACTATGACATTAATTGTAAATTCTGAGTGTCTTCGGGAGCTCTACAACTGTACCAAATTTCAAGTCTCTATGATAAAGTAAGTGAATAGGAAAGGGTCTTTTGAAAGTTGCTAGGGGGCGCCCTTGAGCCGTTTCTTCTGCGATTTTTGCGAGGACCTTAAAATACGTAAATTTCACACGGGCTCTATGCGCCCGCCAAGTTTGGTGAGTTTTTGAATATGATAAAGCCCCCAAAAAGCCAATTCATTTGGCGGAAGAATAATAATTAAAGCTCCGCGGAGCATCGAGCGGCCCGAGCAGCCAAGCGCCGCTCGGCCTATAGCCACCGCGTGGTCCCAGCACCGCCTTCCCAGAGCCACCGCTGATGCTCTGACGGAGCAGCCGAACCGACCCTCCTTGAATTACTCAGTGTGTCATGTTTGGCATTGCTCACAGACAATGCACAAAAATATGTTGCAGATTGGCTGCAGCAAGTAGATCAGGGTCACCAACCTTTTGAAACTGAGAGCTACTTCATGGGTACTGAGTCATACAATGGGCTACCAGTTTGCCACTCTCTTCTGAAATAACAAATTTACTCAGTTTGCCGTTAGTTATATATTATCAATAATGATTAATGATACTTATCCATGAGAATACTCATCCATGAGAAGACACTGATCACGTTAATTATCTCACAATAATTAGCAATGAAAACAAGGTGGTAAACAAATATCAATATTCAGCACTTTATCTCTTTTAATCTCAGTAATTGGGTGATTCTTTTTTGCGGCAAAATTTCGGCCTCAGGATTTTGAAAAAAAAGTATTTTAAGTTGTGAATATTTTGTTACAACACTGACATGTTTAACAATAAGAAATTAATAATGGGCAAGCACAGGATTGGATAAATTAATTATTACATGTGGGTTTTTTCACCATTGTCTCTGAATGTGTTCCACCCTTTTATGAACATTTACATATGGACCACAAATAGTTAAACATTTAAATTGAAAAAATAATGAATTTTTCTTAGAAAGAGTGTGTCCCTTTTACTATATAATATGTTTTTTTATTGAAATTGTCACACATCATGAAGTTACAAATCATTTATGACTGTATTGTAAAGAAAACCCTGTTTTTTTTACTCATTATTACTGACATCATAGAATATATTGGTAATTTCAAAAACTTAAGACCAATATTTGCAATTATTGGTCTTCAACTCCCAACATGGCTCAGAAAAATCCACAGTACTTAATGTTTCTGTAACAATATTTAATAAAAACATGTGTGGAATGGAACATAACATGGTGGATTGTCCCATAACAGGGTGGAAAATAAAAGTATTTGATTCTAAAATCTGATGATTTTCATTATTAGTTGAAGGATTCCTAACAGGGTGGAACTTTAAGCTTTACATATACAGGTTTAACATATTTAAGATAAGAAAAAGTACAGAGACGGTGATTGTTGAAGCTCACTTTGTTTTCCATGGTTGAACTCACATCAAAACCAATTGAAGTCATTTACATTAAATGGTTTTTATGGAATTTTAGACATTTGAAGGCAGAATTGAAACATCCTAACAGGGTGGAAAGTTAGTACTGGCACATGTATAAGATGAAGAAAATATCAAATGAGAAAATGGTTTCAGTAGATTAAATTGCATATTAAAATAAGGTGTACTCCAGTCAATCAACTTATTGAAGAAAAACATAAATATAAATATATTTTATAGTTTAAATGTCATGAGGAAGTCTATTACGCTGCACTGGTCAAACATGAAATTGAACATGTTCGTCAACAAAAGGTGTGTAAAGAACAAAATATTTGAAAGGCATTTCGTTTATATTTGAATAATGACAAACATCTAAATGTATAATTAAAATACTTTGTTGTAAATATTTGGCACATTTTACAAAAATTAATAGTAAGCAAAACATGGGGACATGGAATGTTGCCGCAAAACAATCACCCAACTGTTACATTTTTAGATAACCACTTACATCTCTACATTTCATAGGAAAAATATCCAATTTTCACTAGCCACTCAAACAATTTTTTCAACAAATCATGAACTATGTTGCACCATGCTTCAAAAAGTTATCAATTATGTAATGTTAAAGAAAAATCAACTTACATATTTTAAAAAAAATCTTGTCACATTTTGAACTCATGACCAAATCTGCTGCATTTTTAATAAAATTGTAACTGTTATATGTCATGAACACACTTTTAAATTGAACACAAGCTAGCTAACCTTCAACAGAATAACAAACCTTTAATGACTAAATCTAACATTATGCTTTTTAAATTTTACTGAATAAACATTTTTCACAATCTTTCCTAACAATCTTTCCACTGTCCAACGGCGCAACAAGTAACCAAGCAGAAGGAGCATCGTGACTGTTTTTATCCTCCCTCCCACTGCAATGTTTGCCATTATATAGGAGACGAAATCAATTAGCAATGAGCATGCTATGTGTTCATACGTTCAACTTTTACTTATTCAGCGATTAAATAAATGTGTGTGTGTATATATATATATATATATATATATATATATATATATATATATATATATATATATATATAAACAAATAAGGGCTCTAAGTGAGGCTTCAGTCCTTAGGAATTAGTAAAGATCCGTCCAGAAGAATCAGATCGTTCCTGAATGTTATATCACTATATTGCAGACTTTGGTCACAGCGTTGTCCCATATATGCGACACCTCAGTCAACACCGTATAATTCAGCGCATAGTGACAACTTTTTTTAATCAGATGCAACATTTGTCTCTGTACAGCTAGCTTAGCTAGCATCACGTCCACAGATATTACCTTTCTTTAAGCTATCCTTCCAAGTGACGCTAAAAGTTGGACGAAGTCCCCGCCATCTGTGAAAGCGAAGCGCTGCTGATTTTACATGTCGCCATATATTTTGATTTATGCAGCGCTTTTATATTACTGATGATTAGGCAGCTTCACCCGCTCAGAGGAAACCACTGCACATGTCTGGAGCTCCGCGTGCGAGTAAAGGTGGAGCCGATGGGTGACAACAGACACTACGTCACGTTATTGCTGGGATTTTACGTCGCCACCTTAAATCCCTGAACTTCACATTTTAACGGAAGAAAAGAGCAACGCGACTTGGATGTAACAGTAACGCTGCAGTTTTGTAGAAATGTAGTGAAGTAGAAAGTACTTATACTTACTGTAAAATGTAGTGGAGTAAAAGTAGAAAGAACCCATTATTAAATCTGCTTAAGTACAGAAACACGAAAACTCTACTTAAGTACAGTACTTCCCACCACTGTTTACAGCAGCGCTCCCTGCTGCAGCCCGCAACATCTCATGCAGATTAGCCAATGTAGAGAGGAGATATAGCTATTTGATTAACCGAAGGGGGGAAGTGGAGTCAAGTTATAATCTAATGCTATTGGGGTCTTTAGAGGTTCACTGAAGTCAGCCATAAATATCTGGTGGAAATCACATGAAGTCTGGTTGATTTAGAGACGATCGTTGACATGGCTGGTATTGCTATTTGCTAATAAGGCACGCCCACATGCTTCAGCTAGCAGCCGAAGCATGTGGCTTCGGCTGCTAGCTACGCTTCAGCTGAAGCACACTTGAAATCAGCAGTTGGAAACGGGGGGGGGGGTGACATCACCATTAGAGATGGGTTTTTTTTTTACTGAGTAAAAAACTCAGTAAAAAACTGAGTCTTTTACACAGACTCAGTTTGTGTTTTACACAAAATGAGTCTGTGTAAAACACAGACTCAAAACTGAGTCTGTGTAAAACTCAGTTATACACAGAGTTGATCATCATGTCATTTTATATCAATTAGCACAGCAAGGCAGAAATGAAACATCATAACAGGGTTTAAAGTTAGTACTGGGACATGTATAATATGAAGAAAATATCAAATGTGAAAATGGTTTCAGTAGATTAAATTACATATTAAAATAAGGTGTAGTCCAGTCAATCAACTTATTGAAGAAAAACATATATATATATATATATAGTTTAAAAGTGATTAAAAAGTCTATTACACTGCACTGGGGACACATGAAAATGAACATGTCAGTCAACAAAAAGATGTGTAAAGAACAAAATAATATTTAAAAGGCATTGTGTTTATATTTGAATAATGGTAAACATCTAATTCCATCCATTTTCCTGCTCCCTTGTCCCTTAGTGGGGTTGGGAGGGCTGCTGGTGCCCATCTCCAGCTGGCGTGCAAACATCTAAATGTGTAATTAAAATACTTTGTTGTTCAGTTGTTTCAGTGGCTACCTGTATTAGCTGTTTGCAAGTTTTCCTGCCGGTGTTGCCCGTACTGGACTGTGTTTGAGCTTCTCTTTATTAATTTATAATAAACATAATCATCATCACCTGGGTCTCAGTGTTCATCCTCACCACCAACAACCACAAATCATGACAGTTTAAGTTTTGGGAGAATGTATGTGCATCTGAACAGCTTCATTGATACTTTATCTTGTCACTTGTGTTGACATTAGCTACATTGTGTTTACAGCAGCGCTCTCTGGTGCAGCCCACAACATCTCATGCAGTTTGGCCAATGTAGAGAGGAGATACAGCTGTTTGATTAACCTAGGGAGTGCAGTGGAGTCAAGTTATAATCTAATGCTATAGGATCCTTTAGAGAATCACTGAAGTCAGCCATAAATATCTGGTGGAAATCACATGAAGCCTGGTTGATTTAGAGACGATTGTAGCCATGGCTGCATTGCTATTTGCTAATAAGGCACGCCCACATGCTTCAGCTAGCAGCAACATTCAGAGTTCATCATCATGTCATTTTATATCAATTTGCACAGCACTGAACCCATTTGAGTCAGAGTAAAAGAAAGACTTCCGGCAGACAAAAACAGGTGACTTCCTGTTGGAGGGGGCGTGGCTAAGGTGATGTATCATATGACCTTGTGAATGTGATCAAGGCTGGCCAATAATGAGACATGGAAAGTCTGATGAAGTTGTCACTTTTCCAGTAGAAGTTATTGCATTTTAGTATTTCATGGCACAAAGCCAAAGTTTGACACTTAGCCACGCCCACATGCTTTGATGTACGAGAATTCTTTTGATAACTTTTCATCTTCATGTCTTAAGTGTGTGCTGAGCGAGTTTGAGTCTGTATCTCAAAAGCTGTAGGAGGAGTTCGATCAGATGCGACGTCTATGAAAAACAGGAAATGGCGGCTTTGATCCAAAATGGCCGACTTCCTGTTGGGTTTGGACCATGGCTCCAAGAGACTTTTTTGTACATCCTGACAAGATACACATGTGTATCAAGTTTCATAATTCTAGGTTAAAGCATGGCTTGGGGCTGATGATTTAAACTCTTCTAGGGGGCGCTGTTGAGACATTAGGCCACGCCCACCAAATATTGCACTGGATTACTGTCCGGAGTTGGATAAGGATCGATCTCAGTGAGTTTGGTGCAGCTGGACTCACAATTGTGGAATTAACAGCCAAACGTATGGACACGGCGTTACAGGTATATTCGCCACGCCGCCACGCACACCTGCTGCATCCAAAACAAACAGCGTTGGAAACCATAACACACCAACATGTCTTCTGTTTGTGGACACAGTTTCATGTTGATTAGGTTAAAGAGGTCAGATCACAATAAAACATGACACTTCCTGTTCTAAGGGGGCGTGGCTTATGTGATCTCAAAATTTCATACTGGGTCTTGTAGGGCATCCAAAGGTGATCACACACAGAAAGTTTGTGGCTCTGTGAGTTTCGTTGTAGGAGATATAACTGTTTATTATTTTATGGTGAGTCAGTGAACTTTGACCCCTAGTATCACCCCTTCAGCATGCACGAAAACTCACCGTTTTGATAACTTTTAATCGGGCATGCCTTCTGAACCAACTGACCAAGTTTGAAGCCGATCCATCAAAAGCCCTAGGAGGAGTTCGATCAAATGCGAAGGCTTAAACGGCCAAAATGGGGTGAAATTGAATTCAATCCAAAATGGCCGACTTCCTGTTTGACATACACTATGAGAACAATTATAAATTCTGAGTGTCTTGGGGAGTTCTACAAGTGTACCGAATTTCAAGTCTCTACAATAAAGTAATGAATAGGAAAGGGTCTTTTGAAATTTTCTAGGGGGCGCGTTGAGCCAATTTTTTGCGATTTTTCGCGGACCTTAAAATACGTAAATTTTTCACAGTCTCTATGGGCCACCAATTTTGGTGAGTTTTTGAATATGTTAAAGCCCCCAAAAAGGCAATTCATTTGAGGCGAGAAAAATAAAAAAAAAAAAAAAATAAAAAAAAAATTCCATTAGGCTAAAAAACAGACAATAGCCTTCGCAGCGCTTAGCTGCTCGGCCTAATAAAACAAAACAATAGGCCTCGCAGCGCTTAGCTGCTCGGCCTAAAAAAAAACAATAGGCCTTCGCAGCGCTTAGCTGCTCGGGCCTAATTAAAGCTCCGCGGAGCATCGAGCGGCCCTCGCAGCCAAGCGCCGCTCGGCCTATAGCCACCGCGTGGTCCCAGCACCGCCTTCCCCCAGCCACCGCGATGCTCTGACGGAGCAGCCGAACCCGCCCTCCTTGAATTACTCAGTGTGTCATGTTTGGCTTTGCTCACAGAAAAGCACAAAAATCTGTTAAGGATTGCTGCATTATGTAGATCAGGGGTCACCAACCTTTTTGAAACTGAGAGCTACTTCGAGGCTACCGAGTCATATTAAGACTACCAGTTTTACACGCTCTTCTGTAATAACAAATTAACTCAGTTTACCTTAGACATTATCATTAATGATGAATGATTCTCATCTATGGGAAGAAACTGATCACGTTAATTATTTATCACAATCCTAATTAGCATTGAAAACTCGGTGGGAAACAGATATCAATATTCAGCACTTTATCTCTTAATCCCAGTAATTGGGTGATTCTATTTTTGCGGATAAATTTCGGCCTCAGGATTTTGAAAAAAATATTTTGTTTTAAGTTTTACATATTTTGTTACAACACTGACATGTTTAACAATAAGAAATTAATATTGGGCAATCTCAGGATTAGATAAATTAATAATTATATGTGGGGTTTTTTTCATCATTGTCTCTGAATGTATTCCACCCTGTTACAAAGAGTGTGTCCCTTTTACTATATAATGTTGTATTCTTTAAATTGTAACACATCATGAAGTTACAAATCATTTATGACTGTATTGTAAAGAAAAATCTGTTTTTTACTCATTATTACTGACAGCATTGAAAATATTGGTAATTTTAAAAACTTATACCAATATTTGCATTTATTGGTCTTCAACTCCCAACAGGGCTCAGAAAAATCCACAGTACTTAATGTTTCTGTAACAATATTTAATAAAAACATGTGTGGAATGGAACATAACATGGTGGATTGTCCCATAACAGGGTGGAAAATAAAAGTCTTTGATTTTAAAATCTGATGATTTTCATTATTAGTTGCAGGATTTGCTCTTTCAAGTCCCTTCAACAAAATAACAAACCTTTAATGAATAAATCTAACATTAAGCTTTTTAAATTCTACTGAATAAACATTTTCCACAATCTTTCCTAACAGCGTGGAACTTTAAGCCTACATATACAGGTTTAACATATTTAAGAAAGGAAAAAGTACAGAGATGGTTACATTTGAAGTTCACTTTGTTTTCCATGGTTGAATTCACATCAGAACCAATTGATGTCACTCACTTTAAATGGTTTTTATGGAATTTTAGACTTTTTCAAGGCAGAAATGAAACATCATAACAGGGTGGGACATGTATAATAAGAAAATATCAAATGTGAAAATAGTTTCAGTAGATTAAATTGTATATTAAAATAAGGTTAGTCCAGTCAATCAACTTATTGAAGAAAAACAAATATAAATATATTTTATAGTTTAAATGTCTTGAGGAAGTCTATTACGCTGCACTGGGGACACATGAAATTGAACATGTCAGTCAACAAAAAGGTGTATAAAGAAAAAGTTAATATTTAAAAGCCATTTTGTTTATATTTGAATAATGGCAAACATCTAAATCCATTCATCCATTTTCCTGCACCCTTGTCCCTTAGTGGGGTCGGGAGGGTTGCTGGCGCCCATCTCCAGCTGGCATGCAAACATCTAAAAGTATAATTAAAATACTTTGTTGTACATATTTTGCAAATTTTACAAAAAATAATTTTAAGCAAAACATGGGGACATGGAATGTTGCCACAAAAAAGAATCAACTTACATATTTTTAAATAAATCTTATCACATTTTGAACTCATGACCAAATCTGCTGCATTTTTAACAAAATTGTAACTGTTACATTTCATGAACACACTTCTAAATTGAACACAATTGAACACAGGTCCTCAATATTTTAATTAAACTTTGCCATGACACTGCCATGTTGCTACAGACATCTGGTATTGGCTTCCTTATTAGTGAGAAGATTGGCATTGCATACAGTGATACAATTAAAATGCAGGAATTAAACAATTTTGTTTTATTTTCTTCAAACGTCTTATGTCATATGTATTTATGCTAATTCTGATGTTTTATCCATCTTATTAGTTTCTCCTATGCTGCTTTACGTGAATGATATGCGCGATTTATGTGTCAAGCCGGAACGCCTATTTTTTTTACGTTACCATAACGCTGTTCCGCTTTTGCTGTCCACCAATCACTAGACTTTAAATCGTTTTGCAGAGCTCCCTGGCAATGCACAAAAAAATCTGGTGCAGATAGGGCCATGTACTGAGATACAGCTGTTTGATTAACCTAGTGGGCACAAGTGTGGACCCTTTTTTATAAGGCAAATTAAAGACAAAATGAATTCTGATAATCATAGATCGAGAAAAGTACATTATAGTGGATGTTAAGTAGTCATAGTTTAAAAAGTAGTCATTATTTCATATGCATGTCCAACAGGGACTGGTTTATATGCCATAATATATTTTCACAAAGAAATTGTTATTCAGTAATGCAAACATGAGTCAAAGTTATTAGAGCCAAAAGATCACATAGAAACTCCCGGTTTACTTATTTTATAGCAGTCTTTCCTCCAGTTTAAAAAAAATCATCATTAATATTTCCACTAAAGTAACATACTCCTAAAGATCTATCATTTATAATATTATTATGGAAATTTAAAATACAAAGGTTGATATTTTCAATCGTCAGATTCATGAGATCATTTCCCGACTTTGATATTTAATTATCTAAATAAGCAATTCTCCATTATGAGATGCATAGTAAGGAGCCTAATGAAAGAAAATAAAGGTTAGTTCAAACTTTGAGACCAAAGGTTGTAACAATGTTTTTAATGCATGTGATATTAAAAACATGCAGAATAATCTAACATATCAGATTATTCTGCATATAATCTGATATATTATTTTACAGAAGCTGTTAGCATGACTGTTCCAGAAAGGAAGGTTAATAGCTGGAAAAATCACAGTATGACTAGATACATAATTTTATTAAACATGAAAACAAACTTTTATTATTAGTATATAAAAATAGCTAGTTAATTTAATAAAAGCAAGTATGACTTGTATAAAAATAAATGTACATAAATAATGAGGAAAAATAAAAGTAATTATCAGAATCATATAAATAACTTTTTTAAATTGTTTAGAAGTTTTTTGTGTTTTTCATGATTCTATAAACAGAAATTTCTTTGGAGATTTCTGAAGTAGTATTCCAAAGCACAAACGTATTTCTTTACAATATATGGCATATTTCAAAGGTCTTTTTAGTCTTTTAAAGTTACTAACAATTTTGTGCATGTAATCTGTAATTCTTCAGGCAATTGAATGTTTTTAATGATAGTCATATGAAATGGAATGTATGTTACAACAGCTTTCCAGAGAACCTAAAATTTTTCAGGTAACTTTATAGATTGCTTCATGGCATTAGGGAGGGGCTCACAAGGAATTTAAGAGATATTGAATTCTTAGTCTTACTAGTCAACGCATATATCGTAAATGTTCATTCTAGATAGTCAAAATGTTGCTTTTTAAAGTGAAAATGCTTTGTAAGATACCTAGAATGTTACACATGAAACCGAATGTATGATAAAACTGCTTACCATAGCCGTTGCTATGCTGTTGCCTTCAAATATGGTTTGCAGCGAATGAGGAACGTGTATAGTCCGGTGACGTCATGCACAGTTTGCTCTATTGGTTGAAGTAGAGTTATGCTGTTATGTCATTGGTTGGTTTTTTTTAAACAATCGGTTGAGTGGCCATTTTTACGGTCTTCCTTGAGAAATGAGTCAGTCTTGTACAGACACGCTCTGAGTTAGCTTCGTGTGAGCTTCGAGTTAGCAAACTTTTCAAACACCAGACGGAACTTTACTGAATAGCTTTTAAGCATATTTTGTTGGTTCATCAATTCTTCGAGGATATTTTCGTCGAGGTAAGTCCTTGCATGTGTTTGTTAAAGATGTTATGACTGACGTTTGTTGCATTTGAAAATAAGTGGAGAGCTGTATTCATTTGCATTAACTTAAAGGCTGGTGGCGGCTAGCTACTTGGATGTAGTCGGCTCGTAGCCGCTAGTTACTTCGATGGAGTTGGCTTGTAGCGGCTAGCTACTTTGATGTAGTCGGCTTGTAGCCGCTAGTTACTTGGATGGAGTTGGCTTGTAGCGGCTAGCTACTTGGATGTTTTCGGCTTGTAGCGGCTAGCTACTTGGATGTATTCGGCTTGTAGCGGCTAGCTACTTGGATGTAGTCGGCTTGTAGCGGCTAGCTACTTGGATGTTTTCGGCTTGTAGCGGCTAGCTACTTGGATGTTTCGGCTTGTAGCGGCTAGCTACTTGGATGTTTTCGGCTTGTAGCGGCTAGCTACTTGGATGTTTCGGCTTGTAGCCGCTAGTTACTTCGATGGAGTCGGCTTGTAGCTACTAGCTACTTGGATGTAGTCGGCTCGTAGCCGCTAGTTACTTCGATGGAGTCGGCTTGTAGCGGCTAGCTACTTGGATGTAGTTGGTGTCCAGTGTAGTTGTATCTATTTCTATTATAATATAGAAGTTAATTCAGAATATTGTACACCAAGCACCTTTTTGTAGTGTTGGATTTCAGAGTACAGTAAATCTTTATCCTTTTGCTTAGGGTTCGAGGGGATTAAATGGAAGAAAAGTTTCTTCAGAGCTACCGTAGACTTCCATATTGCTGGGTTGCAGACAAGTGTTATTTACCAGGCGGAGAATTCAGATGTTGCTCAGGAAGAGGATTTATGCAGTTTAAAAAAATGTTTGCTAATAACATTAGCATTCAGGCCTTTGAAAATGTTCATTAGTCTTATTGTATAAGATGAAGTTTGTAACACTAAATTGTTATTTATAATTCATTTAATGCTGGGTAAATCCCCAATATTATATCAAGTCATTTTTGCCAAAACATTATGGATCATATGTTAAATTGACACCCTTACTTAACTATATTTAACTACACTGACCCATTTAGGGCTTAAGCACATAGCTATGATCCATTTTGCTCCGTTTTTAACTGAAAAAAACCAGTTACTGATTACCATCTGCATTTTGGATCATTCAGGTTATGTATCTTTAGTCGATATTTTAATTAGTATAATACGTGATATTCATGAGAAACATGGTAGTATCCTCATTCCAATTTGAGAGTTGATGGGTATTTTTTGGATTTAATTCATTTTAAGGAAAATTAGGGGTTTTAAGCTGTGAAAGCTGCGTTTTGAGGTTGCTTTTTTTGTTTGCTTTTTAGAATTAACTATTTTAGTTGGTACATTTTCTACTGCTGGATTTCTTTTAGTGATTGTCATTTTTACATAATGTAAATTATGAAAGCTATGATTTAAAATTTTTTTTATTTTTTATAAAAGCAATGGCAAAAATCTTTACATTTTTGTGCAGTGATGTTTAATATTTTTTGTTATTAATAAATTTTTCAATTATATTGCTGTAATCATCTATAAATCTGTATGCCACTGAATCCTTTAATGTTTAAATGCAGATGCCTAGAGGAAAATCTTATCGAAGATCTCTGGCTGCTGTCCGACGAATGGAAACAGCTCGAGTCCGAGTAGGAATCCCAGTGACTTCCAGTGATTTTGTTTCACGTCGGTGTTTATTTTAATTACATTTTTTAAATGTGATATATTTGTATCATATGAAATATTCAGAGTACATATTTAACTTGTTTTAAAATACTTATTTCTATTTTTGCTTGTTCTTCACCAGGGAGTGGAACCGGCTGGCGACATCGAGTTAAAGACTGGCCCTCTAGTTTATTTACCAATCATTGTCACAAGCTTGTAATTCCGGAGGAGCGCTCTGATGGAAAAGTAAGTGTAATTAGAATTCATTTCAAATGGAATGTTTACATATTTCTCATCTTTCTATGTTTTTCTCTGTTTTAAAGTTTGTGCTGCTGATTGGCGCGTCTCATCTGCGATCGTTTGCTGATGGGATTGTTAAGATTTCGGATGGGTGCATTGATTTTGGAGTGATGTGCACTCCTGGTGCGTCTGCAGCTGACTTGCGCATTGAGGCCTACCACGCTGTTGTTCCCCGTCAGCCTGATGCTGTCTGTGTGACGGCCCCTTCAAATAATCTTACTGCATCCCTTAATCCAGAGGAAGCAGGAGAGGAATTTGAAAAGTACCTTTTGACCGTCTTGTATCGTTGGCCTAAGGTATGTACTGTGTTTTCAGCATGAATGTAAAGCAGTGTTCATTAATTTTAGTTTGCAGAGACCACTTTCTAGCATGTTTTAGGTATTTCCCTTCTGCTAGACATATGTAAAATGCAGAGCAATGGTCACTGAGGTGTGGAATTGAGAAACGGTGATATAAGCATAAATGTCTAAATGGGTTGTTTTTCTTAGGTTTTTTGTACTGGCTTCCCCCTGCGCTTGACTGAATCCCTAGAGAAGCAAAATTTGTTTCAGCAAGAATTTCATCGCAGGGCAGCAAAGCTTGGTAGGTATTTAATACGTTTCTCTTTGGTAAAATGTATTATAGGTCTTTGTATGTTGTGTTTGGTGAACGGAATGTATGATTTTTTTTTATCCTGGTCTTTTCAGGTATCCCCTATTTTCCTGTAGCTGACTACTTTCCTCTGAAGCGTCTCAATCTGTGGAGCCCTGATGGCGTGAGTACATAGTCATTTTCAAAATAGGAAGGTAAAATTGTGCATTTCTATGGAATGTTAATTTTATCTCTCATTGTAATGTGTGCAGATCCACCTCAGCGATGACCACGGCATGCCCATTCTCCAGAAACTCATGTGGATGTTTGCTTATCGATATCTCGAAATGTCAACTCCAAAGCCACCGGTACAGAGTCAGGCAGCTACTGGTTACAAGCCAAGATTTGTTCCTCGCATTGTCGTGAAAGGGGAGGAAAGAAGAGTCCCATCTTTGCCATCTTCAGAGTGGACTCTTGTGAGATCTGGCAGAAAGGTATCAATATATTTGCAGTTTCCTTGCAGTAGAAGAAAGATGTTTCTTTAACTGTTAAATATCTTAAACAACTCATATGTGCTCTATCTTTACAGAGGAACCACTCAGGGGAATTGGAATCTTCTGATTCACTGAAGACAAGGGTGGTTCATCACAAGGTATTTGAGGCTTGTAGCGATTTATAAGATCTAATTGTAAATGTTACTGGTATCTTAATTAAAATTTTTATTTTGCAGATTGATGGGACTCCAGTATCGTTAAGAAAGTGTTCCGTTCTGTTGAATCCTTCCCGTTTTTCACCTGATATCTTGGTTGCCATGGAAACGGTCTCTCCATCAGACCTTTCAGATGTTCACACAGGCAATGAGGTAATTTGCAGAAGACTGGAAGTACCATTTACCATCTTAGTATTTTCTTTTATAAAGAATCCAAACCTGAAATGTTTTTTACAGACAAAGTCTGTGGAACATCAAAAGAAGTCAGCTGGGAGACAGCAGGTTTGTGAAAGCATAAGTTAATAATTTGTTATTGTAGAATAAAAGTATTTTGCAAATTAAGGTTTAATGTATAACAAATATTGAGTTGTGTTTTAACTGAAAACACGTTATATTGAATCTTTGTTGACTTTTTGCAAAGCAAGTTTAATATTTTGCTTTGGTCTCATTTGGTTTTAGGTTGAGGCTAAAGCTAAAGCAGCCAAGATGTCTGTCTGCAATGTGCTGCCTTGTGAATCTCAAGAGATGTTGAACTGTCTTGGTCTGTCGGCGAGTCCTCCCAGCCAGTTGGTATGTATTGTGATGTTTATCGTTCTGTGTAATAAGAAAAATATTTTCTAATTGTCATAAAATCTAATTTATTTGGAATAATACAGTATAACTTATTTGTTTAATGTGTTATGCATAATGTTGGATATGTTTCATTCCATAAGATTGAAACGTTACATGTAAATATTTTGCAGGGACAGATTATCTGTACAAAAAGTAACAAAGTGTAAGCAATTAATCAGAATCCCCTCAATGAATTACTGAAATATCAATTAACTATTTAAGATAATGCAAAAGTTATTTCTTTGGATTGTAACAATGTTTCAGATGTAGTGTTAGCTTGAGTAGATGTAGAATTTCTAAAATAAAGAGGAAATCTTAGTATATATTTTAGGCCAAAAATGCTCAAGAGATCGTGCTTATTTTGATTAGAACATAAATGCAGTAGAAAAGGGTGAGGTTTTCAATTGTGTTGGAAGTGTTTGTACATTTTTATTTTTTTGGATGTAGCAGTTGTGCATGTCTACTTTCTTAAATACGTTTGAAGGTAATGTGCTAAATGATGTCATAGTTTACTGCAAATGCATCATTTGTTTGGAGGTTAATGGTGACTGCTGTGTTAGCACAAATATGTATATAAAAAGTAATGTTCCATGTGGTATACTATGTACAAAATGAAATATAGATGGTATCATGTTTAATGTTATCTGATTTGTCTTTTGGAGAAAAAAGTAATGCAAGCTTGCTTTCTAACATATTTTAGGAAAAGAACCAGACTGTAGATGAGAGTTAGACTGTAGGGAATGTTTTGTGTCCTCTGACATTTATAACCAATTAACAGAATGCAAAGAAAAACACTGATTGCAGGACCACTGTAATACACATTTTAGCTGGAACCTCTCTACAATAATCTTTAATTGCTTGTACATGTTAGTTATTTATGTTGTAAGAAATGCTAAAATGAAACATTCAAATTATGTGCATATATTTTACAATTATTTGAGATTATTGAATAACTTAAGTAATTGTTTTGTGCAGTTCCGCTAAGCATTTTTCATTTAAGGAAAAAGACTTAATAAAGTGAAAATATAGAAGTCTTAACGTTTTTAAAATTTCCATTCTAGACGCTTGAGAGGAATGATTGCCAGTGCACGCCGACGTCATCCAAAGGTAAGACTGATCTTTTATGTAGGTGTTCGGAGGGGTTGCAGTCGGCTCTTGTCCCAGGGACATTTTTTGGTAGTAATCGGTCTACATCTGGGACCCTCATGTCATGCAGTATTGTAGCCGCAATAAAACATCACATTTCTCCCATTTGTACCTGGAAGACGTCAGATGTAGATGAAGTCTCTGTGCAAGGTCGCAAGTTGGCGGAATATATTGCTCGAGAAAGACCCAGCATAGGCTCAAAGGCAGAGTTGTGCAAGTTGGTTCAAGATCAGACTATTTTGGTGGGAAGTGGAATGTAGGAATTTGTGACATGGTGACATGTGATTTTGACCAGGAGGGGAACTCTTTGAACTATTACAAATGTATTTGATGAGAAATGGAATGTGTATCTTTTGTCTTCATGATGCAACTACCTTGGTAATCCAGCATGGAGAGTACTTTGCTGTTGTAGACTTTGGAACACGGAATTCGGAGGGCTTAGCATCAGAATCTGGTACGCCTGTAGTGGTGTTTAACACAAGCTTACTTGATTTAATGGTTCATTTGAACAAACTTGGGGAATCCTTATATGCAACCGAATATGCAATCTATGCCATTTCTGTAAAAGAGATGTGCAGTAATATGGAAACATGCACAGCACTGACTGAAGACACACACTCTACAGATGCATGCCATGCTTCCAGTAGCCATGTTGCATCATTCAGTGGGTCATTTCATCAGGGTGAGGATCGCTTTACATATGGTGGACTTCAGTGTGCAGCCATTAGTCTTGTTGCTTTAACAAAGCACACACTGACAAGCGTTTTTTCGTGGAATATTGAGATATTGGACAATGTAGTGACTGTAGGTGATGAGCTGTACACAGCTTTGCATGACGGCCATTTAATCAGTGGTGGACATGAGCTTCTTGCTATTCCAGACTTGCCTGAAAATATTCATGTTGATGGACAGCATTTTGAATGTTTTTATCATGCAGATTATGCTTCAGGAGATGTGGATATACTGGGAGGACAGTTAATAGAGGAGGGTGTACTTACTCTGGGATGGATTGGGTAAGATGTGTGGAAAGTATGAAACCTGCTTTATGACAGTATGTGGCAGTACTTGCGCTCTCATCAGTAATAGTGGGCGTTATGCTATTGTAGACTCCCATGCACGTAACAATGAGGGCATGGTAGATGCACATGGTAAGAGCGTTGTTCTTTACTTTAACTGTATAGATGATGTCTTTGCATATCTTACAAGGCTTTCTGCTGAACTGAATGTCACTCGGAGGTTTTTGAGATCAGTGGAGTTGATATTGTTAAGATGGACTCAAATAAAGTGTATCTGAACATTCAGCTGCTGTTCCAAGTAGCACTAGTCTGTTTGAAGGGAGCAATGGTGATATACAGGAGGATTCTTATGGAGGACATTCATTACAACTGCAAACATCAAACAGGGATGATGGTGATGATGATGATGTGGTTGTTACTGATGTCCAAAATAAGGAATTGTATTTTAACCCCATCTCTGAAGACATTGCACGGTCATTGTGTGGCAAGTTGAATGTAGAGTTTGAACGGGCACATTCTGTCTCTTGCGTGGTTGGTGAACTGGGTGTGACATGTATGACAGAAAAAATAGTAGGTGATGGAAACTGCTTTTTTAGAGCACTTAGTCAAGCTGTCAGTGGCAATCAGAAATGTCATCGCAAAATTCGGCTTGCTGTCACAAACCAGTTAAAAAAGAATTTCCAAATGTATACAAGTATTCTCAGAAATGAGTATGCTCCATGTCAGAATATATTAGGACTTCAAGGATGCAATATGTTGGCAGTTGGGCAACTGAAGTAGAGATTCAAGCAGCAGCTGACTTTTTTGACATAAATATCTTTACTTATTGTAGTGATAAATGGCTTAAATATACATCTACAAACAGTTTGTGCAATCATGGTCTCTATTTGCAAAATATTAATGGTAATCATTATGAGAATGTTCTTTGTGTAAAGCAGCCCAAGTCACAAATATGTTATGGTTATTGCACAAATCAAGATGTTTCTGGGAAATGTAAAACTCGGAAAGCTATTGCAAAACAAAAGATCGCTCTTGTAGAGATGGTCAAAACTGAGAGTTTTGTGCAAGAGGAGTGTGTGGGTATTTTGCAAGATGATCAAGAGACTTTGCTATTTACTCCCCTGTCTGAAGTTACTGCTAAAACTCTGTGCAACAAACTAAAAATAGACTTTGAAGAACACAATTTCCAACCAGTAAAATTGGGAGGGCCTTTAGGAAGTGTGTGTAAAACTAAAAATATTGTAAATGATGCCAACAGTTTTTTCAGAGCTATATCTCATGTACTCAGCGGTTCACAGAATAATCACCGTAAAATTAGACTTGCTGTAGTTTCATATATAACCAAGAATATAGAAGAATGTGAAGAGTTTCTGGGAAGAGATTATGCTTCTGTGTCAGAATATGTTAACCAGTCACAGATGAAGTACTTGGGTCACTATGCTACCGAAATTGAGTTTAAATCTGCTGCAATCATGTTGGGATTGGACATTTATGTATTTAATGGCACACAGTGGAGCAAATACAGTTCAAATAACAGTAATTTTACTCATAAAGCTCTGTATCTTCAAAACTGTAATAATCATTTTGATGCTGTTATGTGTGTAAAGCAGGCTAATAAAGACTGTTGCTTTGAACTTTGTAATCCAAGTGGTTCATTACAGACAAAATCCATTCAAACAAGATCTTCCCAAGTACAGAAAGATACAAAACAAACTGTAACTAGCAATAAAAGAAATTACAGTTTTTCTATGTATTTAAGACAAAAAAGGAATGGGAAGGAAATGATCAAATACAAAACTCAAATGACATATATGCAAAAAATAAAATTTAAGCAGAATAACAAATACAAGACAAATTTTTTATACAAGGAAAAGAAGAAAAACTCAAGTAAAACAAAATATCATGATGATGAGACTTATCGAAAAAAGGTTCAGCTGAGGACTATTAATAAATATACTAAAGACGAATCTCATCGAGAAAAACTGAAGCGAATTGGCATTGCGAAATATAAGAAAGACGAATCTTATTGAGAAAAACTGAAGCAAATTGGCATTGCGAAATATAAGAAAGACGAATCTTATCGAGATAAACTGAAGCAAATGAGCATTAAAAAGTATAATGAAAATGAATCTCATAGACAAAAAGTAAAAGAATCAAGTAAAAAGCAATACCTTTATCCAGGACATAAGTTGCACATAATATCAGATGTAAAGCTAAAAAGACAGTAGATTAAAGGAAAGTCAAAGGAGTTTGATTTTGTTGTTGCACAATTTTTGGAGAAGGTTAAAGAGGGCCAAATTTTGTTTGTTGCGTTTGCTTTCGTCTGTTGTTCAAGCATCAGATATTGAATTGTCACAAAGACCAGTACAGAAAAACTAAAGAAATGTCTTTAATTGCAGATAAATGTATAAGTGACAATTATGTGCATAGGTGTGATGATGTGTGTGCATCTCCATGCACTCTTAATACCTGTCGAAATAGGCTGTATATCTGTTATTCTTGCCATTATAAAATGAGTAAAGGTCAAATACCCTCAGAAAGTTCATGTAATAATTATCTGTTGATCCCATCCCACCTCAGTTGGCATGTTGAATACTTTGGAGCAACACTTAATTGCTTTACATATACCATTTATGAAAATGCTGGCTTTGCCCAAAGGTGGACAAAATGGAGTGCATGGACCTGTTACATGTGTCCCTACAAATATAGTTGAAACTTGCAGCCTGTTGCCAAGAAGTAATATGGAAGGCTCTTTGTTACCTGTGAAGTTGAAGCGTAAATTGACATACAAAGGTCATTATGATTATCAGTATGTTGATACAATGCATGTCCAGGAAGCTCTTCGGTACTTGAAACATTGTAATTCTCATTATAAGATGTAGAGTTCAATGAATCTTGGATCAATGAGTTTTCTCCAGAAGAAAATAGTTCTGTTTTAATAAAGAATAAAAGTGTTAAAGAAGATGAGGACATGTCCATAGATGAAAATGATGATGACCTTTTACATGACAGACAGCAACACTGCATGTTCCAGGACACTTGTCTTATGCCAGTAGATATAGGACAAGAAGCTTTGGATCAATATGTTGATAATGTGTTGAATATTGCACCAAGTGAAATAATAACCCGGTTAAATTGCTTTCTGATTGTACAAATGAAGCAAAATGTTTCCCTGTTTTGTTTCCTTTGGGGTATAATACATACCATGAAAAGCGGCAATATCGTTTGACTTTAAGCCGCTACTTTAATAACAGACTTCTTCATGCTGATGGTAGATTTGCACGTAATGTAGAATACATCTTCTTTGCTCAATACATGTCAGAACTGGAGCAAGTTGTCTCCAAAGTGTCTATAGCATTGCGTAAAGGCACAAGTCCTACATTTCAAATATGACTGAGGTATTAAAAAATGAGGACTCTTTAAATAAGTTGTTACAGTTTGATGATGGGTATCGCTTCTTGAAACCTATTCGAGGCACACCTGCCTTCTGGCAGTCGGCTCAACGCGACTTGCTAGCTTGTGTTAGAATGTTAGGAAAACCCACATGGTTTGCCTCATTTCTTCTGCTGATATGAGATGGAAAAATTTACTTTACAGCATTTTGAAGCAGGAAGGGCGAACGCAGACTTTGGAACAGTTGCAGTGGGCAGATAAGTGTGAATTGCTGCGTCAAAATCCTGTAACTGCTGCCAGAATGTTTGATTTTAGATGGCATGTTTTGTTAAAGAAGTTTAATGTCTCCTTCAAATCCAATTGGAAAAATTGAAGACTACTATTATCGTGTAGAATTGCAGCAGTGTGGTTCTCCCCATTGTCATTGTCTTTTTTGGATTTCTGGTGCTACAATTTTGGAAAAGAACACAGATGAAGAGGTTATTGCATTTATTGATAAGCATGTGACATGTGAAATTCCAACTGAAGAAGATCCGTTGTTTTAAGTTGTAACATCTGTACAGCAGCAGTCAAAACGACATTCAAAAACTTGTGAAAAGAAAAAAACTGTCTATCATTTCAATTTCCCATGGCCTGCATCTTGCCGAACCTTATTGTCGCGGTGAAAAATATCAAGATCCAGTGAAGACTTGCAAATGCAATTTGGATAAAACTGATAAGGCAGATTGTGAATGTCTTAGCAAGGACAAGAAAAGTTGGGAACAAATTGAGAGAGATAGAGCAACCGATATTTAACTAGTGTAAAGAATGCCATCTCGGATGAGAACTGTACATATAGTACTGTTGAAGAAATGTTTCAAGCTTTGGGATAAGTCAAGGTTTATTTGAAACGGCATATAAGCGATCCAGTAGGAATACTCATGTCGTGTTGAAAAGACAAATTAATGAATCTGGATTAATCAATATAGCAGGCCGCTGTTAAAGCTTGGAATGCAAATATTGATATCCAGTACTGTGTTGATGCATATGCATGCTGTGTTTATATAGTATCTTACATGTCCAAAAGTGAGCGTGAAATTGGCCTTCTGTTGGGAAATGCGCAGAGAGAAGCAGCTAAAGATGGTAATGTTAGTGCTAAAGAGGCTTTAAAGACACTCGGTAGTGTCTATTTACATAACCGGGATGTTTTGCTCAAGAAGCCGTGTACCGACTGACAACATGCATTTAAAGGAGTGCTCTCGGAAAGTTGTTTTTATTCCAACAGTGATAATATTGTGAAAATGAGTTTACCCATCTCTGTTTTGAGAGAAAAAGCTTCTTCTCAGGATCTTACCCAGAAGACATGTTTATGACCGGTATAGTTGACCGCTATAAGAATAGGCCGAATGAAGATGTGTTTCTGATATGTGCCTGGCTACATTTGCTTCAGAGTATCGTGTTTGTCAAAAATGAGAAATGTAGAAATTCAGTAAAGTTGAACAATGGCTTTGGGATTGTTGTAAAAAGAACTCGGACAAAACCAGCAGTTGTTCGATATGCACGTTTCTCTGAAACGAAACACCAGAAAGTTTATCAAAGTATAATGCAGTTATTCTGCCTTACCGCTTGATAGTGAACTTAACCTGCACATTGTGAAACCTATGGTGACTTTTACAGGACTGGTGTTATTGGATTTGTTGATGGAACAAAACATTCTGTAAAGTCTGTTGTAGATTTAATAGGAGTGAATTTGAGTGGAATCTGATCATTTTGAGGCTGTGGACAATGTTACTGGTGATGTAATGCTGGGGATACATGGGCTGAGTTGTGTCCTGAGGTTGAATTGGAACGCTTGGAGTGTGTGGAATTACGAAAAGAGAAACCAATAGAAAATGATGCTCAGGAACATATTCCTGATTTAAGTTCTAACCCTAAAGACATTTCAGTATTTGAGAAAAACAAATGAGTAGATCTGAAGGCCTTGCTTGATTAGATCTTTGAATGAAAAACAGTTTTCTGTTTTTTATCAAATCCGGCAGTGGTGTTTAGATAAAGTTAATGGAAAAAATCCAGAACCATTGCACATATTATTACAGGGGGGCCGGTACAGGAAAAAGTCATTTAATTAAGGCAATTGAATATGAATCAAAACGGTTATTGTCCACTGTGTGTAGGTTTCCTGATAATACATGCGTATTACTCACAGCTCCCACTGGCATAGCGGCGTATAATTTAGAAGCGACAACAATCCACACCACTTTTCTATTGGAAGGATGTACGCTACCGTAACTCCTTTGGGCGAAGATAAACTAAATTCCTTGCGTGTCAATATAGTGATCTTCAACTTCTTATTATAGATGAAATATCAATGGTGATCACAATCTCTTATCATATGTTACGGCCGATTGCGTCAGATTAAACAAACCACGAAAGTATATGGGGGTATCAGTATAATTACTGTCGGCGATGTCTATCAGCTCCCCCTGTTCGAGGTAAGCCGATATACGCTGAGGGTGTTGCCACAAATATGGTCGAGTTATTTCAAATTGTAGAATTAACTGAATTGTGAGGCAAAAGATGCTGTATTTTCTCAACTGCTTAACAGGATGAGAACTCGCTCCAAAGTACACCAATGCTGCGATGATATAAAATTTTAAAACATTGTGAAACGGGTGAGGTTAGCTCAGCCTTGCACATATTGCGACTAATAAACAAGTGAGCGAGCATAATATTCATCATTATATCAGACTTGTCCTGAATTTGTTAGAATGGGGCACAGGATTATGTAAATGATAAAAAAAACGGAAAATTGAGGTTGTTAGAAGGGAGTCATGCAAAGCTTCAATACCTGCTTATCAGAAGTGTTGTTATTGGGCAAAGGAGCACGTGTTATGTTGTGTAAAAATGTGGATGTAATGATGGTTTAGCTAATGGTGTTGTTGGTACTGTGACAGAATATAATGCCTGAAAAGGACAAGTTTCCTAAAGTGTGTATGTTAAATTTGATGATGAACGAGTAGGCATAAGAAGAGGAGGATGCCACTATGCATCATCAGATTTGGCTGGATCCACACTATTGAACCTGAGGAGACAGAGCCACTGTTAAAGCGGCTTGCGGCGGCAATTTCCTCTCAAGTTAGCATGGGCATGTACTGTACACAAAGTTCAAGGAATGACTGTGAGGAAGCTGTTGTTTCTTTAGTAAAATCTTTGCCCCGGACAAGCTTATGTGGCCGTGAGTCGTGTTAAAAGTCTTTCAGGATTGACATTCAAGATTTTGATGAAAGAGGATATTTGTAAGGATGACATTGCTGTTGCTCTTGAGGATATGAGACCCCTTTGAGTGGATCTATTCAGTTGGACCGATTTAACAAATCTCCTTTACTGTATTCCTGATGAACGTGCAAAGTTTATCTCGGCATGTAAAAGATTGACTTGTTTTACAGAGAATGGAAACCTAAATGTGTTGCTGTTACAGAAACATGGTTGACTTCAACTCAAACGGATACAGTAAAAATTGATGGTTACAGTTTCTCCAACCGTCCACGACATTTATCTTATTTAACAGGCATCCACAATTGAGTGTGTTGCAAGACCAACAACATGGTGGTGTTGGCATTTATTGTGCAAATGACATTGAATTTGAAGTTCTGCAGCAGCCAGAGCTGAATTTGGAGTGTTTGGTGTACCGGTTTAGTCATTTAAAAATGGTCCTTGGGGTAATTTATCGCCCACCATTATATCCTCTGTCACTATTTAAAATAAATTACAAACTTGTTTGATTGGCTTGAAAAACAAAGGACACAATAGCACTGATTGGAGATTTAATGATGATATTTGAAGTCATCACTATCTCAAAATTTATGTCTGATAAGGATACCTACAAATGGTTGATGAACCAACCACTGAAAAAGGTACATTAATAGATCACGTTTATGTTAATCAGAGAAGCATAAAGTTGAAGCCGTAGTTGTGCCTACATATTTTAGTGATCACGAGGAGTAATGTGTGTTTTGAGCGGTTGTAATCATGTGATGTTTTGAAATATTTGGTTTTTCTTGATGAAAATGAATTAAAAAATGTTAAGACTGCAAGACATTGAGCTACATTGAAAGATGATGGCACTTACAAAAATTGGGCACTTTAAACACTAAGCAAAGCCACAACTACATCTTTATTTCTGTTGCTCAAAACATTTTGATGGTTAGTCTGTGAATCAGTTGTTCCATATGCCGCATAAACGGGCGTGGATGCTGTTTCACATGGGTGGCCAAATGGTATCCTTGGCTGAAAAGTGAAGCAGTTGTTCCATATGCGCACATAACGGGCAGTGGGATGCTGTTTTCACATGGATAGTCAGGGAATATTAGAAGATACCCATCCAAGACGACTGCAGCTGTCTCCGAACTACGCCTCCTCAATTAAATTTGGTTAAGCACATAATAGAGGGAAAGACAGGGAGCAAAACAGGGATGCCCACATCCACTTACACACACCTGACATACAAAAGAAATGGGGAAAGATAAACCAAACCAAGGGGTCTTGAGCCCCGTTGCACTCAAACACTTCATATCTACACACAAATCATATCAGATCAGTTCACTGATCAAGGAGGACAGTTCCTACATTAAATTGGAATTTAAAACTCTCCTTAGAAAAAGGTTCGTTTCTGCATTAAGTTATTTATAAGCTTGAGATGAACATTGGATACAGACCTAAAGGAAATGAAAAGCAACATTTAATAATGGCTTATTGATATTTAATGTCCCTTTGGGATCAATAAAGGATTTTTGAATTTGAATAATGATTAATATGTACATGTGTTAAATCTTTGAAGCTGTTCTTAATGCAGGGTTTGCTTTACCTTGTCACATAGCACAAAAAAAGCAAAGGCAGTTTATTGGTACTTCCATTTGTGGAACTGGGTTCAATTCCCAGGACTGCCCGACTACATTTGTGCTGACGATTGAAGGTAAAAAAAAAATTTAAGTATGAAACCTCATAAGCTTTAAATATTTAAAAAAAATTATATAAATGAACAGTTTAACATTTTTTCCTTAATCTAAAATTGGGAGTTAAATAGAAAAATATCTGCATTTGCTTTATGCAATGAGTCCAGATAATTTTGCAAATTATCATGTTTAAAATGCCTCATATTTAAATGTACAAAAATGAAATCCAGGTGTAACTAGAGCTTTTTAACAAACATTTTAGCATTGTACTATTTGTTTTGAAATCATAATTTATGGCTACATTCATTACAAAGCAAAAACAAATTTGAAGGAGCATTTTAGCAAGATTGTAATATAAAATCATACACAGGAAAAGAGTTGAAATGTACAATTCCACAAATTGGTGATCCAATTCTAGCTTTCTCCTGTTATGTTTAACCTACTATTGCTCAAATAATTGACAGGTAAAGAGTTTATCATTTTAAAAAAATAGTTTGTATGATGTGATTTTATTGTACAACCATGGAACACATTGAAAACAAGCATGAAATTTGAAACCTCTTAATATATATATTTGCATTAAGAAAGTGTAACCAGGACACAGTATTTCATTTTTGTTAGATTAACGTTAATTTAATTTTATTTAAAAATTTACTTGAGAATAGAATTTTCTTTAGCAAAAAAAAAATCATTGTTTTTGTTTTAATGTGGGTTGAGTTTCATCTGACCAACTGCACTAAAATGTCTTAATGGACATGGTTAGTACACAGTCCATTCTATGTTGAAATGTACGAGTATTCAAACAGTTTAATTATAATATAAAGGCATTTCACTAAAGTGAGGGGGAAAAATGTTTAAATTTAAGATTTATTTATTTTTATAACCCTGTGTTGATAAGGTTTTTTTTTAAACAGGTCAGATTTCTCTTCGGAGTTCAGTTCCAGATTCTGTTTTTAGGTCCAGGACTCTCTCTCTCTGCTGCAAAGTGGACCAGACTGATGAGCTGGACCCATACAGCGCATCAAAGGAAACATCATCTCATATCAACTAACAACCAATGAAGCAGTTAAACTGAAACTACTTGAATTGTAGAATACAGTCCATTCTATGTTGAAATGTATGAGTATTCACATGAGTTTCATTATAATATAAATATATTTCACTACAGTGAGGGGGAAAAATGTGTTAATGTAAGCTTTTTTTCTTTTTATAGAGGACCCCAGGTTAAGGTCTGTTTTTTAAACAGGCAAGATTTCTGTTACAGATTCCGTTTCCAGGTCCAGGACTCTCTCTCTCTCTGTTGCCAAGTCGACTAGACTGATGAGCTAGACCCATAGTGCGCATCAAAGGAAACATCACCTCCTGTCAACTTCAAACCTGATGGAAGACATTCAGGCAACTGTCAAAACATCTTCACTCTGGAGTGGACCATTGTGAATGCAACTGGATTATTTCTGTTTTTCATCATTTGTCTCATAACTCCATCAATCAACTGATTAAATTCCTTCTAGAAAAGGAAAAAACATATTGGATTTTCAGAACCGATTTAAAGAATTTCTCTTTACAAAATCTCTTTACCAATTGCATTATTAAAATTAGGTAAGTTTATTTCATTAAAAGTAAATTTAAACAGTAATGATTTATTGGTTAATGTCAAGTTGTCATAAGGATATTTTGAATGTCAACTTTGTATTAAAAGTGTCATAATTTACTGAATCACACTTTGACAAGTATAAATATTCATGAAGGTTTATTTATGTTCATGACAGGTGTTATGTAATGTTTATGAAAGTTTCATGACAGTCTTATTCACCCCCTTCAAATAAAGTGTTACTAATCTTCATCCATCCATCCATTTTCTTCCGCTTATCCGGGGTCGGGTCGCGCAGCAGTCAGAAGGGAGGCCCAGACTTCCCTCTCCCCAGCCACTTCTTCCAGCTCCTCCGGGGGAATCCCAAGGCTTCCCAGGCCAGCCGAGAGACGTAATCCCTCCAGTGTCCTGGGTCTTCCCCGAGGCCTCCTCCCGGTGGGACGTGCCCGGAACACCTCACCAGGGAGGCGTCCAGGAGGCATCCGATGGGCTCACCACCTGTCCGAGGGGCCAAAGGGGTCGGGTGCATTGTGCTATGGGCGGCGGCCAAGGGAGGGGACCCTGGCGGTCTGATCCTCGGCTGCAGAAGCTGGTTACTAATCTTATTTCATCAATTCATTGGTTATTTTTATATCACTAATATATATATATATATTAGTGATATTATATTAGTCAATATTTATTGAACTTTGAGCTAAATCATTGAGATCCTTCTCTGCAATGGGGTAATTTTCAAAATGAATTTCCCCTACTACTCTCAAATTGTTATTAAATAGTGACACTAGATACATTTTAAATATTTTGTTACAACACTGACATGTTTAACAATGAGAAATTAATAGTGGTCAAGCTCAGGAATAGATAAATTAATAATTACATGTGTTTTTTTTTCACCATTGTCTCTGAATGTGTTCCACCCTGTTATGAACATTTACATATGAACCACAAATAGTTAAACATTTAAATTTTTAAAAATGACTTTTTCTTACAAAGAGTGTGTCCCTTTTACTATATAATGTTTTATTCTTGAAATGGTAACACATCATGAAGTTACAAATCATTTATGACTGTATTGTAAAGAAAAATCTGTTTTACTCATTATTACTGAATGCATTGAAAATATTGGTAATTTTAAAAACTTATACCAATATTTGCATTTATTGGTCTTCAACTCCCAACATGGTTCAGAAAAATCCACAGTACTTAATGTTTCTGTAACAATATTTAATATTGTTACAGAAACACGTGTGGAATGGAACATAACATGCTGGATTGTACCATAACAGGGTGGAAAATCAAAGTATTTGATTCTAAAATCTGATGATTTTCATTATTAGTTGCAGGATTGGCTCAGTCAAAGTACAGGTAGAGTGTTTGTCCTGGTTCTTTTTGGCAAGAACAATTGATATCCCTGTAGTTGATTTTCCCATGACATGTACTCATTGTTCCCCTCACAGGAGTCAATGGTTGTAACTAGTGAAATGAAAACAGACAAATGGCAAAGACATCTGATAATACCTCAGACTACTCTGCAACTCTATTCCATCAACTCAAAATTTTTTATTTGACTTAAAATTATTTATTTTCACTCTAATTTCTACCTTATTTGGTTCATGAACATAACAGGGTGGAAGATAACAGGGTGGAACTTCTCTAACTAATCTACATGTTGCTCTTTATGTGGTCAATATTTAGCTAGCTAACATTAAACCGAATAACAAACCTTTAGTGACTAAATCTAGCCATATGTTTTTTAAATTCTGAATAAACATTTTTCACAATCTTTCCTAACAGCGTGGAACTTTAAGCCTAACATATACAGGTTTAATATATTTAAGACAGGAAAAAGTACAGAGATGGTGACATTTGAAGCTCACTTTGTTTTCCATGGTTGAATTCACATCAGAACCATTTGATGTCACTCACTTTAAATGGTTTTTATGGAATTTTAGACTTTTTCAAGGCAAAATAAAACATAACAGGGTGGAAAGTTATTACTGGGACATGTATAATATGAAGAAAATATCAAATGTGAAAATAGTTTCAGTAGATTAAATTGTATATTAAAATAAGGTGTAGTAGTCCAGTCAATCAACTTATTGAAGAAAAAATATAAATATATTTTATAGTTTAAATGTCTTGAGGAAGTCTATTACGCTGCACTGTGGGCACATGAAATTGAACATGTCAGTCAATTAAAAGGTGTATAAAGAACAAGTTAATATTTAAAAGCCATTTTGTTTATATTTGAATAATGGCAAACATCTAAATCCATCCATCCATTTTCCTGCACCCTTGTCCCTTAGTGGGGTCGGGAGGGTTGCTGGCGCCCATCTCCAGTTGGCATGCAAACATCTAAATGTATAATTAAAATACTTTTTTGTACATATTTGGAACATTTTACAAAAAATAATTGTGAGCAAAATATGGGGACATGGAATGTTGCCACAAAAAAAGAATCAACTTACATATTTTTAAATAAATCCTATCACATTTTGAACTCATGACCAAATCTGCTGCATTTTTAACAAAATTGTAACATGTCATGAAACACTCTTCTAAATTGAACACAATTGAACACAATTCCTCAATTTCTTAATTAAACTTTGCCATGACACTGCTATGTTGCTACTGACATCTGGTATTGGTTTCCTTATTATTGAGAAGACTGGCATTGCATGCTGTTCACCAGTGCTCTGTAATCCGGTGTGTAACTTGAAACTGCAACTGTGAGTGCGTCTTTCAGATGTGCATCAGTGAGACATGTTCTGTGTTTGTTCTTGATGAAGTTCATGTCAGAAAACACTGATTCACAGAGATCGGTTGAACCAAACAGGCTGGTAACCTTCATAGCTGCTGTGCTTACACCACTGCACCATCTATTTTACTTTCAATACCAGCGGGATCTAGTTTTAAATTGTATGTTTTAATTTTTTTATTATGTTGTGTTTTAATTTACAGCACTTTGTATCAGCTGTGGTTGTTTTAAAGTGCTTTGTAAATAAAGTTGGTTTGGTTTGGTTTGGATTGATTCCATTTAACCTACAGGGCACAGTAGAGTCAAGTTATAATGTGTAATATGTTGCTGTAACATTCAGTCTTCAGTTTTTTCAGTGGGTACCTGTATTAGATGTGTGCAGGTTTTCCTTCCGTGTTGCCCATATTGGACTGTGTTTGAGATTCTCTTTATTAAATTATAATTATCATCATCATCATCTTGGTCTCAGCGTTCATCCTCACCACCAACAACAACAGTTTATGACAGTTTAAGTTTTGGAAGAAAATATGTGTGTCTGAACAGCTGGATTGATACTTTATATCTAGTCACTTACGTTGGCATTAGCTGCATTGTGTTTACAGCAGAACTCCTTGGTGAAGCACACAACATCTCAGGCAGATTAGCCAATGTAGAGAGGAGATACAGCTATTTTATTAACCGAAAGGGTGCAGTAGAGTCAAGTTATAATCTAATCTTTAGAGGTCCACAGTCAATCACAGAAAATCTGGTGCAAAACGGATGAAGCCTGGTTGATTTAGAGGCAGACAAAAACAGGTGACTTCCTGTTGGAGGGGGGCGTGGCTAAGGTGATGTCATCATATGACCTTGTGAATGTGATCAAGGCTGGCCAATAATGATACATGGAAAGTCTGATGAAGTTGTCACTTTTCCTGTAGAAGTTATTGCATTTTAGTATTTCATGGCACAAAGCCAAAGTTTGACACTTAGCCACGCCCACACGCTTTGATGTACGAGAATTCTTTTGATAACTTTTCACCTTCAATGTCTTAGGTGTGTGCTGAGCAAGTTTTGAAGTCTGTATCTCAAAAGCTGTGGAGGAGTTCGATCAGATGCGACGTCTATGAAAAACAGGAAATGGCAGATTTGATCCAAAATGGCCGACTTCCTGTTGGGTTTGGACCATGGCTCCAAGAGACTTTTTTGTACAACCTGACAAGATACACATGTGTATCAAATTTCATAATTCTAGGTTAAGCATGGCTTGGGGCTGATGATTTAAAATATTCTAGAGGGCGCTGTTGAGACACTAGGCCACGCCCACCAAATATTGCACTGGATTACTGTCCGGAGTTGGATCAGGATCCATCTCAGTGAGTTTGGTGCAGCTGGACTCAAAATTGTGGAATACAGAGCCAAACGTAAGGACAGGTATATTCGCCACGCCGCCACGCCACCTGCTGCATCCAAACCAAACGGGTTGGACACCCTGACACACCAACATGTCTTCTGTTTGTGGACACAGTTTCATGTTGATTATGTTAAAGAGGTCAGATAGGGACCGATCACAATAAAACATGACACTTCCTGTTCTAAGGGGGCGTGGCTTAGGTAATCTCAAAATTTCACAACTGGGTGTCGTAGGTCATCCAAAGGTGATCACACACAGAAAGTTTGGTGGCTCTATGAGTTTCTTTGTAGGAGATATAATTGCTGATTATTTTATGGTTAGTCAGTGAACTTTGACCCCTGGTATCACCCCTTCAGCATGCACGAAAACTCACCGTTTTGATAACTTTTAATCGGGCATGCCTTATGAACCAACTGACCAAGTTTGAAGCCGTTCCATCAGAAGCCCTAGGAGGAGTTCGATCAAATGACGTGTGTAAACGGCCAAAATGGGGTCAAAATCGGAACTTCAATCCAAAATGGCCGACTTCCTAGGATACTTGCACTATGACATTAATTGTAAATTCTGAGTGTCTTGGGAGCTCTACAACTGTAGCGAATTTCAAGTCTCTACGATAAAGTAAGTGAATAGGAAAGGGTCTTTTGAAAATTTCTAGGGGCGCTGTTGAGCCATTTTTTATGCGATTTTTGCGTAGACCTTAAAATACGTAAATTTTTTCAGTCTCTATGGGACCACCAATTTTGGTGAGTTTTTGAATATGTTAAAGCCCCCAAAAAGGCAATTCATTTGAGGCGAGAAAATAAAAA
>NW_027675127.1:5000-22729 GCF_904066995.2 Poecilia reticulata | reverse complement strand
AGAGGGTCGGGGGTCAAAGATCAAGGTTCATCTGGCACTAAAACTTGGACCTGACGGTTCTGGTTCTGATCTATTTTGGTCCAAAGTCCTAAAATATCCTGAAAGCCGCTGCAGCTAAAAACAGATCAGAGAGTCTAGAAATAGAACCGAGCTGCAGATGTACTGTCGACCCGGTTCTGCTGAGCGGCGGTACTGACCCGTTGGGTTCTGCTAGATATCGGAGCAGGTTTGTCCGTCAGGCGGTTCATGAACCAAACGGACCAGAAGGGAGGGGTGCTGCACAGTGGAGCAGTGGGCAGAGCTGTTCCCCTGCAGCAAGAAGGTTCCGGGTTCGATTCCCGGCCCGGGTCCTTCTGCATGGAGTTTGCATGTTCTCCCTGTGCATGGTGGGTTTTCTCTGGTTTCCTCCCACAGTAAATCCTCCCTAGGTGTCTGTCCTGTCTGTCTCTGTGTGTCCTGTCCAGGTGACAGACAGAGAGACAGACGGGTGTCCATCTGTGCTACATCTGACCGATGAACACTGAGTCAGAAAGACGATTTTAAAATCGGGTTTAAATTAAACTGATTAACCTGATAGCTGTCGGCCAATCACAGCCGCGTCACATCATCACATCAAACCTGACCGGTGGGGCCCCTGATTGGCCCCTGATTGGCCCCTGATTGGCCCCTGATTGGCCCCTGATTGGCCCCTGATTGACCCCTGATTGACCCCTGATCACTTGTCCCTAAAGCCAGTCTGGGAACAGCGGCTCCTGTCAGTGAATGCATCGCGGTGTGTTCAGGAACCTCCAGAGTCTCTGGATCTCCTGATGAGATCTCCAGGTTCTGATCCGCTGGGCTCAGTGGACTCGGCCTGGTTACCATAGCAACAGCAGCAAGGTAATGTTAAGCGGAGCCGTCCATCAGCCGGACGCTGCAGTGAAGCTGTCAGAGGGTCAGAACCAGGACCAGAGCTCCAGCTGCAGGAGGGATCAGGTAGCATCCATGAGCTGATGATGGACATCCCAGCTGTTCCTGAAGGGAAAAGCTTCACGTCTGGAGGAACTGGGCCATCAGGCTGGGTTCCTTCACCAGAGGGGAACGCAGCAGCAGGTCCGTTTGCGGACCTCATGTTGAGAACCGCTGCCGTTTCTGAAACATTTCAGGAGAAACTGCGCAGCACGTGCACGGAGCATACCGGAGTCACAGGAACGCGCAGCTCCAGGGACCAATCGTTAAACTACGTCAGAGGTTTCTCCCGGCGCGTGACGCGGGCTGCGTGGCGATTAGCGGGGACTCTGGCTCCGCCCACCGGGGTGGGGGGGAGTGTGCAGCACCTGTGCGACCGCAGATCGAGCCGCTGCGGCTTCTTCTCCAGCCGAACCTCCAGTTCATCTGCATAGGTTCGGTTCTGTTCGGACTTTCTCCTCTCCGCGCAGGGAACCGCAGCGGAGCCGGACCGGGAGGCTGGAACTCCGGGTTCGGTTCGGGATTCTCCTAAGAGCTGGAAGACTTGTTGCAGGAAGACCTTCCGGTCCGGTCCGGATCACGGGAAGCGGGTTGGACCTGCTGCTTCCTTCTGAAGGTTCTGAACAGCCAGAAAGTGAGCGACTGAGCGCCGCTTTCAGCTTTACGCGCTTTACGCACCGACTTGGTGCGTAAAGCTTCGCGCTCCGGCTGACCCGGAGCTCCGAACTCCGCTCGCTGGTTCCCGGATGTCCGCTTGTTGCCCTGCGGCTGTCTGAACCTCTGTCTCCCCCTCCAAAGCCTCCGGAGCTCCAGGCCAGCATGGCTGCGGGAGTCGCAGCCTGGATGCCGTTCGCCCGCGCCGCGGCCGTCGGCTGGATGCCGGTGGCCAGCGCGCCCATGCCGGCGCCTCCGCAGGAGAAGCAGCGCGGCCGGGACGGGCTGATCGTGCTGAACGTCAGTGGCACAAAGTTCCAGACGTGGCGGGACACGCTGGAGCGCTATCCGGACACCCTGCTGGGCAGCTCGGAGAGGGACTTCTTCTTCCACGAGGAGCGCAACGAGTTCTTCTTCGACCGCGACCCGGACATCTTCCGCCATGTCCTGAACTTCTACCGCACCGGAAAGCTGCACTACCCGCGCCAGGAGTGCATCTCCGCCTATGACGAGGAGCTGGCCTTCTTCGGCATCGTCCCGGAGATAATCGGAGACTGCTGCTACGAGGACTACAAGGACCGGCGGCGGGAGAACCAGGAGCGCATCCAGGACGACGAGGAGAGCGAGCAGAGCAGCGACCTGATGCCCGCGGATGCCAACTTCCGGGAGACCATGTGGCGCGCCTTCGAGAACCCGCACACCTCCACCATGGCGCTGGTCTTCTACTACGTCACCGGCTTCTTCATCGCCGTGTCTGTCATGGCCAACGTGGTGGAGACGGTGCCGTGCGGCGCCGCACCGAACCGCGTCAAGGTGCTGTCCTGCGGGGAGCGCTACGCGCTGGCCTTCTTCTGCCTGGACACAGCGTGCGTCATGATCTTCACGGTGGAGTACCTGCTGCGCCTCCTGGCGGCGCCCAGCCGCTACAGGTTCGCAAAGAGCGTGATGAGCGTCATCGACGTGGTGGCCATCATGCCCTACTACATCGGCCTGGTCATGACGGACAACGAGGACGTGAGCGGCGCCTTCGTCACCCTGCGGGTCTTCCGCGTTTTTCGGATCTTCAAGTTCTCGCGGCACTCTGCGGGACTTCGCATCCTGGGCTACACGCTGAAGAGCTGCGCGTCGGAGCTGGGCTTCCTGCTCTTCTCCCTCACCATGGCCATCATCATCTTCGCCACCGTCATGTTCTACGCTGAGAAGGGCTCCGGCAGCAAGTTCACCAGCATCCCGGCAGCCTTCTGGTACACCATCGTTACCATGACAACGCTGGGGTGAGTGACGCCGCCTATTTGGTTGTGGTCCCAAAGTGGGCGGGGCTGATTTTCAGAACGGATGTGCAGCTCCTGTTTCCGGAGGAGAAGTTCTGCTAAGAGGCGGAACAGAGCCGCTAATGTGGACCCAGAGGTTCTCCTGTCCACCAGAACCGGCCCAGTGGGTGAGCAGCGGATCATCTACTGGTTTCCAGTTGGTATCTTACTGGTTTCCAGGGTCTCCTCCCTGCTGGGCTGGACGTTAGAGAAGTCTCAAAGTGACAGCGTCCTGGTTTTGGGGGGTCTGTGAACGTTGCGCTGCGTCGGCCGTCGTCTGCTGGTCCGTATTAATACTTTGGGATTTTTATGAAGCAGCTGAAAGACGACGTTAACATTTGGACCACGACATGTTGGACCTGCTATTCATGTAATTCACCTGAGTAAATATTGTTCTGTGGAGGATGACGGACCAACACAGGAACCATCGGCTGGGAGCCCAGCTCACCTTTGACCTGCAGCCCTCCAGGGAGACCGGCCCAGTCCCTGAGATCTGGGACCAGAACCGGTCCAAGCTGCAGAACTGTTTACCTCCTGGAGGCCGTTGCCTTGGAGACGCTGCTCCTCGCTAACGTGCTAATTAAGTTAACTCTGAGACCAAACGATTCCTCTAATGGTACAGAATGAGGAAGAGGAGGAGCATCTTCATCCTGCTGTTGGGTCCGTTTCTGTCAGAACCATTAAAAGTTCTGAGAACCCAGCAGCTCTGGTCCGGGTCAGACGGTTCTGATACTCCTCCCACATCCAGTCTGGTTTGTCAACAGAACCAGAACTTAATATCCGAGCCGAACACTTGGACCTTCAGGGTCAGAGGTCATGTGAGTCAGACCTCTGACTCACATGAACCAGAACCAGAAGTCCTGATCCGAGGTCCGGGCTCTGAGGCTCCACCTCATCTTCCTCTCAGACTCCAGAAAGGAAGAGGAGGAAAATGAGGAAGAGGAGGAAATAAATGCTGCTGCAGACACACAAACACACACACTGTAACACACACTCTGTAACACACACACTGTAACACACACACTGTAACACACACTAACACACTCCATCATGCAGCTGCAGCTCGTGGATCTTTGTGTTTTCATCAGTGAAATGAGCAGGTGATGATGAGACAGGTGAGCAGCTATGAAACCTGGTCAGTGGGCATGTCCCAGTGGGCGTGTCCTAGTGGGCGTGTCCTAGTGGGCGTGTCCTAGTGGGCGTGTCTCAGTGGGCGTGTCTCAGCGGGCGTGTCCTAGTGGGCGTGTCCTAGTGGGCGTGTCTCAGTGGGCGTGTCTCAGTGGGCGTGTCCTAGTGGGCATGTCTCAGTGGGCGTGTCTCCGTGGGCGTGTCTCAGTGGGCGTGTCCCAGTGGGCGTGTCCCCACAGTGGTGGAATGCAGCTGATGTTTTACTGAAGTACATTTTCAGTCTCTTTTCTCCTGAACTCTCGACTCCTCTACATTTTACAGCACTTTCTACTTCACTACGTTTCTAGAAAGTGTTACGTTACGTTACATCCACGTCGCATTGCACTTTTTGACCTGATTAACCCTTTGTTTGGACCTGGGCGGTCCGGCTCGGTCCGGTTCTCCATCACTGTCAAGTTTAAAGCATTTAGATGCTGATTGGTGGAAAAGACCTGCAGCTGGTTTGAAACGAGAACATTCCCAAAGTTCGGCCTGCGGTCGTCTTCAGCTGCGCTGGACCAGAGGCCCGTCTCCACCTGAGGTTTGGACCTGGTTCTGAGGGCCTCTAGGACAGAACCACATGCCGCAGCTCCCGGTTCTGACCCGGAATTGGGTTTCAGTGTGTGATCGGAAACAGATCGGCTGTCTGACTGGCCCAGGTTCACTTACTGACCCGGTACCACTCTGACCAGAACCAGCAGATCAAATGTTTCCAGGTGGAGGATTAAGGCTGAAGGTTTCATGGTATTAATCTCAGGATCTGTTATTAAATAATCAGAAACATTTTCAATTCAAAATCCTTTTGCTGCCAATTTACTGAACAGACATCAGAGATGAACAGCAAAGATATTTATAGATTATAATCAGATATTTATAGATTATAATCAGATATTTATAGATTATAATCAGATATTTATAGATTATAATCAGATATTTATAGATTATAGACAGATGTTTATAGATTATAATCAGATATTTATAGATTATAGACAGATATTTATAGATTATAATCAGATGTTTATAGATTATAATCAGATATTTATAGATTATAATCAGATGTTTATAGATTATAGTCAGATATTTATAGATTATAGACAGATATTTATAGATTATAATCAGATGTTTATAGATTATAGTCAGATATTTATAGATTATAGACAGATATTTATAGATTATAATCAGATGTTTATAGATTATAATCAGATATTTATAGATTATAATCAGATATTTATAGATTATAATCAGATATTTATAGATTATAATCAGATATTTATAGATTATAGACAGATGTTTATAGATTATAGACAGATATTTATAGATTATAATCAGATATTTATAGATTATAATCAGATGTTTATAGATTATAGTCAGATATTTATAGATTATAGACAGATATTTATAGATTATAATCAGATGTTTATAGATTATAATCAGATATTTATAGATTATAATCAGATATTTATAGATTATAATCAGATATTTATAGATTATAATCAGATGTTTATAGATTATAATCAGATATTAATTGTCAAGTTCTTTAACCATCAGATTGAAGCAAAGTTAATTTTTCCAGAGTTTTCCGGATCATTCATGCTGCTTCTTCAGACATGCGCATTGTGAACCCTGACACTAGCATTAGCTGCTACATGTTAACATTGGGATGCTATTTTATTCTATTTTATTTTACAATAGTGTTTTCCAGCGTCCAATCAGATCATTTAGAAGCAGAAATTAAAGCCGTTTCCTTCGCTGCACGTCAGATTTACGGCGTTCCGGTACTTCATGTTTTTTTTGGCTCTAGTGGCCTTAATTTGAAAGTAGCTTGACAGGAAATAGGGTAATGAGAAAGGGGGAAGACATGGGGAAGATGTCGCCAGGCCGGGAATCGAACCTGCGACCACCGGTATGAGGACTGAGGCCTACAGATGTGGGCCGTGCTTCGCCCCTGCGCCACCACAGCACCCCTAGGAATTTCATATGTTTAAAAAAAAGGTAAAAACGCAACTGATTGCATTGAAATTTTTGTGATTAATGAATCAAAATGAAAGCGTGAAAGTCCCGGCCCTAATATTTCCCCAGTTTCCAGACTGGATCTTTAAACTGCTGCAATCTGATTCCTCCCAGAACCAGCCGGAGTTCTGGTTCTGATGGACCACCGGAGAGTCTTTGGGCTCCAGAACCGTCTTTTTAGAGTTTTTCATGAAGCAGTCCTCCATCCGGTCCCCAGCTGTTCTCAGATCAGGCCCATCAGAACCGGGTCTGGATCTGAAGACACCCTGACAGCTGGTGAAGTGCCTATGCCCCGAGGCTGCTGGGTAATGTAGTGATGCAGCAGGGAGAAGTCTTGGCGGTGAGTCAGTTGGAGCGCAGCAGCATTAAACGTCCATCAGCAGCAGCGCTGTGGGAGGAAACTCTGACTGTTCGGGGAAATTACACCTCGCTGTCACAGCGGCCATTTGTCTCCCCCTCCGCGCCTCGGCGGCTCCCGCCTGTCAGCCGGACGCAGGCCGGCGGCCGTCACAAATCCTGACGGGTCGCATTCCGGCTGGCAGCTGCCTCGTTATTCCCCTTCACAAAGACTGGTACCGACCCGGCCCAAAATAACCTGAGACAAACAGACACAGAGGAAGGGAGGAGAGGCTTCACTAGAAGCTGCCCTGTTACAGAGACGGAAACTGTGGTGACAGTCAGGAACCAGTTGGTAAACAGTCGGGGACCAGTGGGTAAACAGTCGGGGACCAGTGGGTAAACAGTCGGGGACCAGTCGGTAAACAGTCGGGGACCAGTTGGTAAACAGTCGGGAACCAGTCGGGAACCAGTCGGTAAACAGTCGGTAAACAGTCGGGAACCAGTCGGTAAACAGTCGGGAACCAGTCGGTAAACAGTCAGGAACCAGTTGGTAAACAGTCGGGAACCAGTCGGGAACCAGTCGGTAAACAGTCGGGAACCAGTCGGTAAACAGTCGGGAACCAGTCGGTAAACAGTCGGGAACCAGTGGGTAAACAGTCGGGAACCAGTCGGTAAACAGTCGGGAACCAGTCGGTAAACAGTCGGGAACCAGTCGGTAAACAGTCGGGAACCAGTCGGTAAACAGTCGGGAACCAGTCGGTAAACAGTCGGGAACCAGTCGGTAAACAGTCGGGGACCAGTCGGTAAATAGTCGGGGACCAGTCGGTAAATAGTCGGGGACCAGTCGGTAAATAGTCGGGGACCAGTCGGTAAATAGTCGGGGACCAGTCGGTAAACAGTCGGGGACCAGTCGGTAAACAGTCGGGGACCAGTCGGTAAACAGTCGGGGACCAGTGGGTAAACAGTCGGGGACCAGTGGGTAAACAGTCGGGAACCAGTCGGTAAACAGTCGGGGACCAGTCGGTAAACAGTCGGGAACCAGTCGGTAAACAGTCGGGAACCAGTCGGTAAACAGTCGGGGACCAGTCGGTAAATAGTCGGGGACCAGTCGGTAAACAGTCGGGGACCAGTCGGTAAATAGTCGGGGACCAGTCGGTAAATAGTCGGGGACCAGTCGGTAAACAGTCGGGGACCAGTGGGTAAACAGTCGGGAACCAGTCGGTAAACAGTCGGGGACCAGTCGGTAAACAGTCGGGAACCAGTATCAACAGCAGAGAGAAACTTTCCTTAAATCGTGAGGAATTGCAGCAGAACCCAAACGGTCGGCGCCCCCCGCCTGCTGGCGCTCTGGGTGGTTGCCAATTTCAGAAACCGCCATTGCAAATGGTTCCAAAGCCCCTGGTTCTGTAGGAAGGCCCGGTGGGTCGGGATGAGGAGCTGTAATGGAAGGCGGTTCTGACCGACCCGGTTTCTGTAACAAGTTGACCAAACTGCGGGTTTCTATGGCAACAGACTGACTCAAATCCCTCAGTGATCCAATCGCGACCCGGTTACAATTTTTGTTCTGAGTCAGTTTAGAGCAGAACGAGATGAGGAAGGTTCTGTGAAGCGGTTCCGGTCCTGCTGACGGTGGACCGGTTCTGACCACCACATCCTGTGAACTGCAACCGGAGGGGGCGCTGTTGCATTTTAGATATGCTAAAAACATTAGCTATGAAACAAACTCAAAAGAAAAAGCAAAATGTGACACTAATCACTTTTACAGTGAATCGATGTTTACAGTGAACTCTGCTGCTCAGTTTAATGTTTTTCTGCCGTTTGTTTCTTTCTGTCCTTCGTTTGATTCATAATTAATGTTTTTATCTTAGTTGAAATGCAACAGCGCCCCCTGTGGTCACACAGTATGGTGCAACAGCTAAAGATCCTGACCCGGTTCTGACCCGGTACAGCTGATGAAGAGTTGCTCGTCCTTCTCCTGAGATAAGCACACGGTCATCCTCCATCCGGGTCAGAGCTGCCGGTTCTGGTTCCGCAGTTTACGGGTCAGAACCAGAACCAGAGCATGTAGCTTCAGAGGAAACCCAGCAGAGGTGAAACACGACTCGGCTCCAAATTTACTGTCAGTTTCCATGGCGACCACACCCAGATGCCCCCCATCATCTTCAACATCACCCTGAAGAGGAGCGGCGATGAAGATCAATATAGATCCAGAACATGTGGATCGATTATCAATCCGTTCAAACCTTTGGTCCTGATATTTAATGATTAATTAAATATAATAGAAAACAGGAGAAATTAAAATAGTAGCTTTAGTATAAAATACATATTTAAAAATAAAATGGAGGAGGAAGAGGAGGAGGAAGGTTTCTGTCCGTTTAATCAAACTGAAGTTCTGGAGAATTTCCAGTCCAGAAACCTTCAGGTGAAGGTTCTTCTCCGGTCCGACCTGGTTCTGATCCACTCCCTGCTGGGCTTTTCTGGACTTTACACATTTAATTTATATGGTGGAACCAGGATGGTTGTCAGGTCCGTTTCCAGGGAGTTTCTGCTCACAGACCGGGCCATCAGAACCGGGCCGGCACTTACTGGGTCAGACGGTAATGAAGTCACGCTCTGCTGAATCGGACTTTTAATTAAAACGTCTCCCGTCCTGCTGGAGCGGACGGCTTCCAGAACCGCCCCACTGGGACCACAACCCGGGCCGGGCCAGAACCAGCTGCGGTTCTGTTGGGAGGCTATCAGGAGGAGGAACCGGCAGCGAGCTGATGAACACGAGTTTATTAAACCTGACGCCGTATTTCTACAACCTGACGCCGTATTTCTACAATCTGACGCCGTATTTCTACAACCTGACGCCGTATTTCTACAATCTGACGCCGTATTTCTATAATCTGACGCCGTATTTCTACAATCTGACGCCGTATTTCTACAACCTGACGCCGTATTTCTATAATCTGACGCCGTATTTCTACAATCTGACGCCGTATTTCTATAATCTGACGCCGTATTTCTATAATCTGACGCCGTATTTCTACAATCTGACGCCGTATTTCTACAACCTGACGCCGTATTTCTATAATCTGACGCCGTATTTCTACAATCTGACGCCGTATTTCTATAATCTGACGCCGTATTTCTATAATCTGACGCCGTATTTCTACAATCTGACGCCGTATTTCTACAACCTGACGCCGTATTTCTACAACCTGACGCCGTATTTCTACAATCTGACGCCGTATTTCTACAACCTGACGCCGTATTTCTACAATCTGACGCCGTATTTCTACAACCTGACGCCGTATTTCTACAACCTGACGCCGTATTTCTACAACCTGACGCCGTATTTCTACAATCTGACGCCGTATTTCTACAACCTGACGCCGTATTTCTACAACCTGACGCCGTATTTCTACAATCTGACGCCGTATTTCTACAATCTGACGCCGTATTTCTATAATCTGACGCCGTATTTCTACAACTTGACGCCGTATTTCTACAATCTGACGCCGTATTTCTACAATCTGACGCCGTATTTCTACAACCTGACGCCGTATTTCTACAACCTGACGCCGTATTTCTACAATCTGACGCCGTATTTCTACAATCTGACGCCGTATTTCTATAATCTGACGCCGTATTTCTACAACTTGACGCCGTATTTCTACAATCTGACGCCGTATTTCTACAATCTGACGCCGTATTTCTATAATCTGACGCCGTATTTCTACAACCTGACGCCGTATTTCTACAATCTGACGCCGTATTTCTATAATCTGACGCCGTATTTCTACAACCTGACGCCGTATTTCTACAATCTGACGCCGTATTTCTACAACCTGACGCCGTATTTCTACAACCTGACGCCGTATTTCTACAATCTGACGCCGTATTTCTACAATCTGACGCCGTATTTCTATAATCTGACGCCGTATTTCTACAACTTGACGCCGTATTTCTACAATCTGACGCCGTATTTCTACAATCTGACGCCGTATTTCTATAATCTGACGCCGTATTTCTACAATCTGACGCCGTATTTCTACAACCTGACGCCGTATTTCTACAACCTGACGCCGTATTTCTACAATCTGACGCCGTATTTCTACAATCTGACGCCGTATTTCTATAATCTGACGCCGTATTTCTACAACTTGACGCCGTATTTCTACAATCTGACGCCGTATTTCTACAATCTGACGCCGTATTTCTACAATCTGACGCCGTATTTCTATAATCTGACGCCGTATTTCTACAACCTGACGCCGTATTTCTACAATCTGACGCCGTATTTCTACAATCTGACGCCGTATTTCTATAATCTGACGCCGTATTTCTACAACCTGACGCCGTATTTCTACAATCTGACGCCGTATTTCTACAACCTGACGCCGTATTTCTACAACCTGACGCCGTATTTCTACAATCTGACGCCGTATTTCTACAACCTGACGCCGTATTTCTACAATCTGACGCCGTATTTCTACAACCTGACGCCGTATTTCTACAATCTGACGCCGTATTTCTACAACCTGACGCCGTATTTCTACAATCTGACGCCGTATTTCTACAACCTGACGCCGTATTTCTACAATCTGACGCCGTATTTCTATAATCTGACGCCGTATTTCTACAATCTGACGCCGTATTTCTACAACCTGACGCCGTATTTCTACAATCTGACGCCGTATTTCTATAATCTGACGCCGTATTTCTACAACTTGACGCCGTATTTCTACAACCTGACGCCGTATTTCTACAATCTGACGCCGTATTTCTATAATCTGACGCCGTATTTCTACAACCTGACGCCGTATTTCTATAATCTGACGCCGTATTTCTATAATCTGACGCCGTATTTCTACAACTTGACGCCGTATTTCTACAATCTGACGCCGTATTTCTATAATCTGACGCCGTATTTCTATAATCTGACGCCGTATTTCTATAATCTGACGCCGTATTTCTATAATCTGACGCCGTATTTCTATAATCTGACGCCGTATTTCTACAATCTGACGCCGTATTTCTATAATCTGACGCCGTATTTCTACAACCTGACGCCGTATTTCTACAACCTGACGCCGTATTTCTACAATCTGATGCCGTATTTCTACAATCTGACGCCGTATTTCTATAATCTGACGCCGTATTTCTACAACTTGACGCCGTATTTCTACAACCTGACGCCGTATTTCTACAATCTGACGCCGTATTTCTATAATCTGACGCCGTATTTCTACAATCTGACGCCGTATTTCTATAATCTGACGCCGTATTTCTACAATCTGACGCCGTATTTCTACAACCTGACGCCGTATTTCTATAATCTGACGCCGTATTTCTATAATCTGACGCCGTATTTCTACAACTTGACGCCGTATTTCTACAATCTGACGCCGTATTTCTATAATCTGACGCCGTATTTCTACAATCTGACGCCGTATTTCTATAATCTGACGCCGTATTTCTACAACCTGACGCCGTATTTCTATAATCTGACGCCGTATTTCTACAACCTGACGCCGTATTTCTACAACCTGACGCCATATTTCTATAATCTGACGCCGTATTTCTATAATCTGACGCCGTATTTCTATAATCTGACGCCGTATTTCTATAATCTGACGCCGTATTTCTACAATCTGACGCCGTATTTCTATAATCTGACGCCGTATTTCTACAATCTGACGCCGTATTTCTACAACCTGACGCCGTATTTCTATAATCTGACGCCGTATTTCTACAACCTGACGCCGTATTTCTACAATCTGACGCCGTATTTCTACAACCTGACGCCGTATTTCTACAATCTGACGCCGTATTTCTACAACCTGACGCCGTATTTCTACAATCTGACGCCGTATTTCTACAACCTGACGCCGTATTTCTACAATCTGACGCCGTATTTCTATAATCTGACGCCGTATTTCTACAATCTGACGCCGTATTTCTACAACCTGACGCCGTATTTCTACAATCTGACGCCGTATTTCTACAATCTGACGCCGTATTTCTATAATCTGACGCCGTATTTCTATAATCTGACGCCGTATTTCTATAATCTGACGCCGTATTTCTACAACCTGACGCCGTATTTCTACAATCTGACGCCGTATTTCTACAACCTGACGCCGTATTTCTACAATCTGACGCCGTATTTCTACAACCTGACGCCGTATTTCTACAATCTGACGCCGTATTTCTACAACCTGACGCCGTATTTCTACAATCTGACGCCGTATTTCTACAACCTGACGCCGTATTTCTACAATCTGACGCCGTATTTCTATAATCTGACGCCGTATTTCTACAATCTGACGCCGTATTTCTACAACCTGACGCCGTATTTCTACAATCTGACGCCGTATTTCTACAATCTGACGCCGTATTTCTATAATCTGACGCCGTATTTCTATAATCTGACGCCGTATTTCTACAATCTGACGCCGTATTTCTATAATCTGACGCCGTATTTCTATAATCTGACGCCGTATTTCTATAATCTGACGCCGTATTTCTACAACCTGACGCCGTATTTCTACAATCTGACGCCGTATTTCTACAACCTGACGCCGTATTTCTACAACCTGACGCCGTATTTCTACAATCTGACGCCGTATTTCTACAATCTGACGCCGTATTTCTACAATCTGACGCCGTATTTCTATAATCTGACGCCGTATTTCTACAATCTGACGCCGTATTTCTACAACCTGACGCCGTATTTCTATAATCTGACGCCGTATTTCTACAACCTGACGCCGTATTTCTACAATCTGACGCCGTATTTCTACAACCTGACGCCGTATTTCTACAATCTGACGCCGTATTTCTACAACCTGACGCCGTATTTCTATAATCTGACGCCGTATTTCTACAACCTGACGCCGTATTTCTACAATCTGACGCCGTATTTCTACAACCTGACGCCGTATTTCTACAATCTGACGCCGTATTTCTACAACCTGACGCCGTATTTCTACAATCTGACGCCGTATTTCTACAACCTGACGCCGTATTTCTACAATCTGACGCCGTATTTCTATAATCTGACGCCGTATTTCTACAACTTGACGCCGTATTTCTACAACCTGACGCCGTATTTCTACAACCTGACGCCGTATTTCTACAATCTGACGCCGTATTTCTACAACCTGACGCCGTATTTCTACAATCTGACGCCGTATTTCTACAACCTGACGCCGTATTTCTACAATCTGACGCCGTATTTCTACAATCTGACGCCGTATTTCTACAACCTGACGCCGTATTTCTATAATCTGACGCCGTATTTCTATAATCTGACGCCGTATTTCTACAATCTGACGCCGTATTTCTACAACCTGACGCCGTATTTCTACAACCTGACGCCGTATTTCTACAATCTGACGCCGTATTTCTACAATCTGACGGCGTATTTCTACAATCTGACGCCGTATTTCTACAATCTGACGCCGTATTTCTACAACCTGACGCCGTATTTCTATAATCTGACGCCGTATTTCTACAATCTGACGCCGTATTTCTACAATCTGACGCCGTATTTCTACAATCTGACGCCGTATTTCTACAATCTGACGCCGTATTTCTACAATCTGACGCCGTATTTCTACAATCTGACGCCGTATTTCTACAATCTGACGGCGTATTTCTATATCCGGTTTCATCGTGTTGAATTCGGTGGATGAAACGGTTTAATGATTCTGGTCCTCCTGGTTCCGGTTCTGGCGCTGATCCATCTGGAGGCAGAAACTGGGAGGAAATCTTCCTCATGGGAGGATGAGGACGAGGCGTTTCCACGGCGACACCAGCATCCCTCGGGCTCAGCGATTACCCTGCAATGCAATTAGCCCCCCTTCCTCTGCTGGAATTAGAAAGCAAACGCAATAAAGAGTAAAACACGGAGAAGACGACATGGTTCTGGTTCTGGAGACGCTGCAGTCCGCTCCTCAGCAGGTTCTGGTTCCATCTGAACAGAACCACAGAGCAGTGGATGAAGTTCCTGCTGGGATCTGGTAATATTAATGTTTCCATGAGGTGTTTTCAGTTTTCGTGGTGTTTTCTGGGTTCTTTGGCTGTTTCTGCTGATGATCCGTTCTGATGGGTTCTGTTTTCTCGCCCTTTGGGTCCAATTGATCCTAAAACCTGAAACCGGTCCACTGCAATCTACCCGACTCAGCACTTTAAGCAGCTTCCCTAAACGTTCCTGGAGGATGTTGGGAAAATGAGCCGCAGTCTCTGCAGCTGCATTAAAACGTTCCCAAACCGGGTCCAGCAGCCGCTCATCGGCCATTAACACCCAGAACCGCCGACAAACTCTAATAAACTCCAATAAACTCTAATAAACTCCAACAAACTCTAATAAACTAATAAACTCCAACAAACTCCAACAAACTTGGACAAACTGCCTTCCACGTTGTGTGAGGCTCAGTGAGCCCTCTGTGTTTCCATGAGTCACATGTTCAAACAGCGCCCCCTATGGCCACAGAACATGGTGTAACACTGCATCTCACCTGGAGGGGGCGGCATACTTTACCTGCTGTGCTCAGGAGCTGCGCTCTGATTGGCTCAAGATGACAGGGCCGGACTTAGGAGGGTGTGGGTCCCTGGGCTTGACCCAATGTGCGGCCCCTACTTAATCATCGTTATACAGTTGTGTGTAACACACACACACACACACACACACACACACACACATCTGCCTACAAACCAGTAGAAATCAGCCTCTGCTCTCTCTGCTCCGCCTCCAGGTCGACTCTCCATCTGCACGGTTTGCATCAGTCGCCCTCTTGTTGCCTATTTAGTGACTTTTTTGCTATATTTTGCACACAGACACACAAAAAGGCTTTTTAAAGATCGGTGATCGGCCAAAACAATTACAATTGGTGCAGAGCTGCTTTTCCTTTCTTTAAATCGCCATTTTTCTGTAGAACGGTTGATAACTAATCAATGTGAAGACCATTACAAACGAAGTGGTTATTAAAGTGACCCGGGGAGCCCAGACGTTTTCTCACCAGCCGCCTGAGATCCACCTCAGGCACAAAGACGTACAAATAGCTCATTAAACTCTATTTACTTATTTATATGTGAATATGCATCAGTTATAGCAGAAATAATAAAGTGACAGAAAACCTGATCCAGTTTCCTCCTCAGTGAGATTCTGGCACTGGGAGCAGCTCACTGGTTTCTCAGTCAGTCATGGTGGATCTGGTAGATCCCACTCTGTGGGATTCCAGCTGCGCCTGATGAAGCTCTGGATCACATGGACTAGTTGGAGGCCAGACTCCAGAAAGTGGATTTGTCTGCCACACTTTTTAGCTGTTTCTGTGCCTCTGATGACCAGTTGCGCTTCTACACCAGATTTCCATGTGAGCGTGTTTTCCGGATGTTCTGGTGTTTTCCGGATGTTCTGGCGTTTTCCGGATGTTCTGGCGTTTTCAGGATGTTCTGGCGTTTTCCGGATGTTCTGGCGTTTTCCGGATGTTCTGGCGTTTTCCGGATGTTCTGGCGTTTTCAGGATGTTCTGGCGTTTTCCGGATGTTCTGGCGTTTTCCGGATGTTCAGGTGTTTTCCGGATGTTCTGGTGTTTTCCGGATGTTCTGGTGTTTTCCGGATGTTCTGGCGTTTTCCGGATGTTCTGGCAGTCTGTTGCACCCTCTGCATCCTGCCTTGTGTACTGGATCAGGGGCAGAAACTGGGAGAGGAAGCGAGAGCTGCAGCCGCCTCTGATGGACGAGTTCCTCTTTCAGGGTTGCAGTGAAGGAGCAACTTGTTGCCGACATGTTTCAGGTCAGCGTTGCTGCAGTCAGCTGGGCCGACTGCCTCTGTCTCGTCTTCTCTCCCATCGACATGCGGCTCAGTGGTGAAAGCCCGTCGGCCTCAGACAATCCTGAGGTCGTCTCCAAATGTCCGCATCATCTTGGGCTGCACACACGTTTCCCTGGAGACGGTGGCGTCTGAGCGGCCCCGCACTCTGAAGGGCCTGCTGGGAGCGGCTGGCCGTCTCAGCGCTGCGCTCAGGCTGCGTCTCTCACAGACGTCACCACGGTCAGCGGACTCCTTCCTCTGCTGGGCGGCCACCGAGTCGTGGAGCCAAACTCACCGTTCCACCATGCAGGCATCCTGACCGGGTCGGCCAGTCGGACGAGACCCGGGCCGTCGTTCGGCTGCAGACGGTTGTGGAGCGACAGCGGCCAGAGCCTCCACATCCAGGACTGTCCTGGTCAATCGGATCTGGCACGACTGCTGCGTCCTGGCAAATTTACAAAATGACCAAAACTCCTAAATCATTTCTGTGCTGTGAATTTAACCCTTTCCAGCTCAACATGAAGAATCCAACTAAAAGCATTTTCAGCTGGCAGGTTTGTATGCTGCTCTTGGAAAACGTTCTCCTGCAATAATATGTCACTGTACATTTTTCATATTAATAAAAACTGAATGTGTGGCGACCAAACAGAGCAGGTGTTGTGTGACACGGTGTGTTGGTGAGACGGCGGAGCGCCGGCAGCCTTCCAGCATTTCTCCAAGTCGTTTTTGTTTTTAGACAAATTACGGCCAGTAACTGAAGGTCGTCTGCTTTTTGCTTTTCTCTCCCTGAACCTGAGATGCTTTCTCCTCTCGTCTGGTCAGGAAGTGTTGTTTCCTCTGATGATCTGCTCTAAACCCTCAGTGGGATCGCTGCTGTCCATAGAGAAATGATTTGAAGACATTTTTCTCTGAAGTTTCTTTTAGTGAAGTTCAGAAGGAGATGTGTTAAAAATGAAACCAGGTCGTTTTCCTCTGTGGTGGAAACTTCCTGTTGCTGACAGGAAGCCAATCAACAGGGATTATGCCATAGATCAGTGTTTTTCAACCATTTTTGAGTCAAGGTACACTGTTTTAATTGAAAAAATCCCGAGGCACGCCACCAACTAAAAATGGAAATAAAGATACTCTGTAGCTGCCTATATATAGTCATTCTTATCAAAGTCTCTTGAATAGGAATCAAACACAAAAATGCATTTTTATCACATTTTACATTTCTTATTTCAAATTGCACTTAACACATCCACTTCAAAAATACACCTGTACAGCCACAACACTGTGGTGTTAAATTTAAAGACGTTGTAGAAAACTTCAAAGTGTTTTACAAACTAATCCACAAGCATCTTAAAGCCAGAATACAGAAAATAATTCTTATTCTGAAAGAAGCAATAATATTTGGGAAACATTTCACTTCATATTCACTGTTACAATATGAAGAGTTGCATGTACAAAATGTCCATATCTGTATATTTTACCCACCTAGTAATGAAACCTGTG
>NW_027675126.1:0-22820 GCF_904066995.2 Poecilia reticulata | reverse complement strand
TTTAATTAAAGTAAATTAACAAAAAAAGAAATTTAAAAAAGTAAAATTGGAGTACAAATGAACAAGTATGTTTAATAAAAATTACATTTAAAAAATACTAAAAAGAATAAATAGTGTAGCCAATAGCAGCGACTTAAATTCAGCTTATTGACAAAAACTATGAATTTATATATTCTAAAATTAGCCAGTCATTCAATAATTTACTCAACATAAACAAGATTTTTTATTATTTTTAACAGACCAAATAGCAGCCGGTGAGAAACGTCCCAACATGGATGACATGAAACATCTGCAGGAAAAGCAGATCTTCTAATTAAAAGACTAAATTAAACAGCAAAGATAAGCAAGTTTTAGAAAGGGGAACTTTGTGGCTGAGAGAAGCAGGAGAAAAGCTGCTTGTTGTTTAATGTTCCTGAGAAAAGGCCAACAAGGAAACCTGAGGAGGTAAAAGAACGAAGCCAAGCAGCAGAAAGAAAGAAAGAGGAAGGCTTGAAGCCAAGCCGAGAGGGATCCGACTCACAGGAAATGAGAACAACATGAAACTAAACACAGAAACGCAGCACAAACACTCACTGAAAGCAGCTGTTGCACAACCAAAAGCTCAGCGCTGCTTTTATGGCGCCATGTGACCCTGATACCTCCAACATGACTCAGAAACCAGAAAATGACTCCAAGCAGTCAGGGTGTTGGGGCGACTTGAGAAAGAAAAACTGAAACAAGCAACATCTGCCAGGACATTTTCTACTTCAGACAGGAACTGGTGGCAAAAATCACCAAAGAAACAACTTCAGGATGTTAAACAGACGATAAATCAGTTTATTGGTTTGAGACACCTAGATGTTTTTAAACCAATGCGCTCGTTGGTTCATGATGACGTCAGCGCGGCCAGGGCGGCCATCTTGTTTTACAGCTGCTAATTATTTGGACTTTGAATTCAGGTCAAAATGCTAGAAAATAAGTTTTTATTATTAAGAGTAATAATACGACAAAGTCATAATATAATGTCAGGAGGAAAAAGCGCTAATCTTATGAGAACTTGGAGGAATGTTGAGCATCCTGTGAGGTTAAACTTGTGTTTGTTTTGCAGATAAAGCAATCAGTGTTTTTCTCCACATCAGCATCAAATTATCACAAACAGCAGGACTTTGAAACGTCAAGCAAACAACTGAGTTTATTACGAATAAAGAGCCACAGAGTCTGAAGTGATCACGTCAACTATCCAAGTTTTCTGTTTCTGGTAAAATTGCATCTTTTTTCTGCTAATATTATGACAATTTTTCACAAGTAAACAGAAATTCTCGTGTTTGGGCCTAAAACTCCATCGTATCACTCGTAAAACTAAAACACACTTTTTGAAAATATTTGAAAATGGAAAAAAATAAATAAAAAATCAGCTTTTATTTTGAAGCTGTATCGCCCAGGGCTAAGTATTTCTAATCTAATCTGGAGGACTTCACCACAAAGCATACAGACTTTGTTTGTTTCCTACACAGCTGGGTAATCCTGTTAGCTTTCATAAATGGGTCAGAACCGAAACAAAGACGAAGTCGTCTCTGAGGAACCCAGAGTTAAAGACGGGCAGCAGCGTTGCAGCGAAGCCTCACACTCAGGTTACAGTTAGACGTTCCCTCTGATCAGACAATGACAGCCCTATAGGTGAATAATAAACCAGTTTCAGTTGCTGTTTACACGGCAAGGTGTGGCTCTTTCTGCTCACCAAGTCTGGAAAACATCCAGCAGCTGCAGCCCTGAAGGAGCTCCGGCTTTGATCCCAGTCTGTCCAAAAAGAACGAGTAAAGTAGAGAAAACCCAGCGTTCCAAAGAGAATCAACTCAAATTATCTCATGACGGATCTAAATGAGTCATTTATGACCAGGAAAAAGGTCTACAAACCAACAGGTAGAAAAACACTTGGTTTCATTAGCCACGCCCAGAACCAAGAACCTGTCTGACAACATGAAGTAGGCCAACGGATCCGAAGCCACAACAACTTCATCTGATCTAATGACGTTAGAAGTCTGGCATCCAGCGGAGGCGTCACAAGACTGACAAAAATCCATCTTATTTAATAAAAAAAAACAGGGTATATCATGCAACCATACATATTTGAAAAGCAGAAGGGGAGCCTCCTGCACAACCAACAAGAATGTAGCAAGTGGTTTCTGGATGGAAAGTCAACAAAACACTATTATACAGTGAATACAGCTGTAAAACCAGCTGACCAAACATGCTGTCGCTCTACTTGGGTTGCTAAGTAACGGACGGAACTCCCCCAGGGTTGCTAAGAAACAGACGGAACTCCCCCAGGGTTGCTAGGTAATTGCAGTGTCTGCTGATTTGGAAAGTTTTTGAAACGGCTCGTTTTCCAGATGTCAAAAACCATAACTGGGTGATGTTTTTAAGTGCTCAGGCTGTTTTTAAAAGCAGCAGAAACCAAAATGGAAGAACAAAAACACGCAAAATGTGGATTTTGTAGAATAGCTCCCTTTAAAAAGAGTTATAAACTTATAAAACAACCAATTAAAAATCTGAATGCTTCGTCTCTCATGATGATTACCATTTCGGATCCACTCGGCTCAAACGAGGCCAATGAATGAACGGCCTCGGTTGAGCCGTTCAGTCGTTGCTCATTCTCTGTCATTTGAATGAGCTCTAAATAACCGAGAGATGATCAGAAACGAAGAAACCCGACATGAGAGAAGATGGTTCCTGAAGGAGCGGAGGAGGAGAGGAATGTGGTCGGGGTTTCCTGCGGTCGGGAGGTCAGCGCGCGGCCGGATCAGGGTGCAGCGCGTTCTCCAGCTGGTGTCTGTGTGCAAACTTCACCACCAAGTGTTTGGGGAGGAAGCAGACCACATGTGAAACAAGCTGCACACACAGACATGCATTCACACTCGCAGGCCACCATGCAGGCTCTTAATGTTGCAGAACACACACCTCGACTAGCAGCCGGGAAAACACGGTCGCAACGCACAATTAATCGATTATCGGGTTAACAATTCATCAAATATTTGCTTTTTTAAGATTGAATTTTTGTAAAATCTGGATACTGTCTCATCAATGCGCTCCTTGGGTTTCCATAGTTCAGAGTGAAGTCAGCCATCTTGTTTGTTATGCAACTTCTAATTAAAATCTATAACCGATTTTCTCTTTCAATTACCAGAAAAAGTCAGAATAAAGTAGTAAATTTATGAGAACTCCAAGCCAAAAAACAACCAACAATGTAAATGATGAGTATAACTTATACTAAAGTATAATTACTTTATGGCAACAGGTTTTACATTTATCCTCCAGTTTAAAGATGGATGATAAAACAACTGATTGCAGCTCTATGTGAGGATGTTTCCTGCTGCTTTCGCCACATGGACGGAAACGTAGCGGCAGAATCTCAGCTGATTTCTGACAGGAAGCGAGCGGCAGATAAAAGTCATGACCAAGCACTAAACTCTGCCTTTTTATTTGTACTTATATCAAAGTATATGTTAAAATTTAAATGAGGAATGTTGAGCATCAAAATAACTTTAATACAAGTCCAAAGTCTGACACTTTAGACTTGGTGTAAATGTGTTAATCTTTTAACAAATCAGCATTAAATAATGATCAGTAGCAGGACTTTGAACCAAACAGTTTAGTGTTTATTTCTGAACTGAGCCGGTCACATAAAACCCTGATAACTCCACCAAAGTTTCACAATATTAAGAAGGTTTTACTGGTAAAATTGCGTTTTTATTCTGCTAATATTGTGACTTTATTCTCGCCCTGATAATCTGTCATACAACTCACAGAATGGAAGACTGAAATAAAAGACACTTTTTGAAAGCAATTTCTGTCATTTGTAATTTCTTTTCTTTTAAAAAAAATAAAGCCTGAACAATAAAAACTTAAAAATTAGAGCTGCATGAACAATTAATACGGGCTACAAAAACTGGGACCAGTATAAGTTCTTGGTCGTCGTTTCCTCCCCATAAACTGCAGAGCCTGCAGGCATCGGAGCCGCGGTCATTAGGCGACACGTGGTTTTAATCAGAGCCCACACACACACAGACCTCGTCACCTTTAAGAGCCCAGAACCATGCAGATCTGATGCCCTTCACGCTGTGCACACACACACACACACACACACACACACACACACACACACAGGGTTTCACTTTGGCAAAAGTGCAACTCGCCCGGATCTTATCGCAGGTCAGGTTTGGATGTCAACAAACGGTCCAGGTGTGCAGAAATTCAGAGTTTAGATGTGAAGCGGCAGGAATACCCGCCGCTGAGACCAGATTGATGTTCCAGGATTTCCTCAACACAGACATTCCCACTGGAAACCGAAAACTTTTCACATCCCAGCCAGATTACTGCATGACCTGGATTTAAAAATGAAACCTCTGATTTTAGCCAAAAGAAAGATTAGAAATGACAGAAAATGTGTTCAAAAACTAGCTTTCATTTCAGTCATTTCTCTGAGTGGAAGAATTTTTAATTATGAAAATATGGTAACAATATTAGCAGAATTAAGGCAATTTGACCAGAATGTCTTAAGATTGTGAAAATGGACTCTAACCAGTAGCAGATTAATCATTTTTAACCACAGTCATGCTAGCATAACTGAAGTTTCATTAGCATGACATTATTAGCATATGCAGCTAAATATCCATATTTTCCGAAACAAGTGTAAAAAATCTTTCTGATTTCTGTTTCAGGAGAAAATACAACTGAGATTTACACCTGGGTTAAAACAGAAGCTAATCTGAACGAGCTTCTGAGCTTTTATGCTGCCGTCAAACAGAAAGGAGTCAAGGACACACACACACACATACACCCCTACACACACACACACACACACACACACACACACACACACACACACACACACACACACACACACACACACACACACACACACCTGTTGCTCCATCTTCTGCAAACACGACCTTTGGTCACTCGTTGACGGAAACGCGTTCGTTGGTTCTCTGGTTCTGCAGCTGAGCCAACATGTAATCTGTTAATCTGACTTTCTTTTCACGGCTGATTGTAAAACCACTAAATGTTGTTTCAGCTCAGCTGGGCTGAAGCCACAGAAACTAGATTCTGTTATTTTATAAGTAAATATCTAAACTTTAAGTTTTGGGGCTGATTTCATCTGCAGTGGATCCAAACGACCTTCATGCTGATGCAACATCCACCCAATTCTCCTTCAGGTTAATTTTCTACAAACCGTCTCTTTCCTCTGGCGGTTCGCTGCCAGTTTGGCCCTCAGGACGCAGAAAATGGAGAAGACGGGAAATTTATCAACTTTTCCTTTAATTAGGAAATGCCTGTCTACAGCCGTTTAGGGGGATTTGTTACTGCTGAATGAAACTTCTTGATTTTGACTGAAATGATTTATAATCTGATTCTGATCAATTAAAGTGATCAGAATCCGGCTGGACATTGGTTAAATAACTCTGGAAGTATTTTTTTATTATTTAATTTGAATAATTAACTATGAAATATTTTTAATATATTATACTTAATTTGCTTTTTAATTATTTTATTACACATTTTTCTTATTGAACATTTTTCACAAAACTTGACTTTAATTTTTAAATTTTGTTTATATTTTTTATTTAGTTACAAACGTGTTCCTCTTGTTTAAACTTTTTCATATTGAATACATAAGATCTTAAAACTTCTTTGTTAATTTTTTTTACGTATTTTGAAACATATTTTTCAACGTATCAAAAATGTAGAAACTCTTTTTGAAAAACTTTCTGGGGCTTTTTCCCCAGCCTGAACGTATCAGATGGTGAAACTTGTTGGTGTATTTTAGCCCGTCGTCAGACAGAAAGGAGCTTCAGATGTATCCATCTCTTTACATGCTGAACCTCTGATCCTCTGCAACGAGCCCACACAATAGAACTACACAACAGGAACAGCTAGTAATTAAAGCCTTTGTATGACGAGGAATGAAAATAGAAGTTGGCTGGAATCATTAGACTGAAGGGCATTGTAGCTCTCCTCCTCCACTGCTTTTTGTCTCTGCATCTCCTTTCATGTTTCCATTCTTTACCAAGCAGAGCCTTTTATTCACTTAATGATTACTCTGTCTTTCTGGAGTGCAGCGCCTCGTTTCTGACTGACGGGATGCTGAATTAACGGGGAGAGACGGCGCCCAGGTTGCTAAACGGCCTTCTGCGCTCGCCGCTCTTCACTCGGCGGCGGCGGAGGAGGATCCATCATGCTTTGCTGCTGAGTGCGTGACAGGTGGCTACAAGCGGCGTGCATATGTATCGCCAGTCAAGATGATGAAGCCTAAAGGCCATCTGGGGTGAAATAAAATGACGCCTCACAGCTGGAAGACTGCAGACATTGCACTCTTGGGAGTTTTGCAAAAGCGTGATGCTGACAAAACTGATGTGCAAATTGTTCCATCAACAAGACAATGTGGGGTGTGTTGATGGGATTTTTTCCCCCTCTCCCTGCCTGAGCGTCACAATGCGGCCGACGGACTGAAATAAGGAAACAATAGGGAACAATCAGCAGAACGTCTACATCTCTGCACTGCTTCCATAAACACGACAGAAATCTCCTTCTGCAGAGCCGCAGAAATAGGCGACATTAAAACGACAGATTATTTCGCGATTTGTCACAACGCTGAGGCTCAAATGTAACCATTTGCATTTGAATTGAAAATGTCACAGACGAGTCGCTGCTGTTTGCAAGAACAAACTTTAAACCAGCTGCAGAAAATTATGACACCAAGGCAAAAAAACTAAAAGTTTGACCAAAAATCGGGTCTAATTATTACTGCAAATGTCTCAGTACACTTGAAATAAAACAAAACTAACTTACAAGTAACTTTTCAGCAACATATAGGAGCTGGTTTAACGAAGTAATTATTTAATGTTCATAAAAATGTTAAGGAAAAGTTGTAACATGGGAAAAAGGTTTGAAGTGAAATAATCTTTTAAGGAATTATTGACCTTAAAGAAGCTCATATTTCTTGCTGAAAAGTTACTTGTAAATTAATACACTTTAATTAAGGCTAAACTAAGATAGTTGCACTTGAAACTAATTTGTGTTTTTGCAGTGAATGTACAGTTTTGCATTTGATTGAAAATGCAGGTGACCAAAACAAACTGAACCAGCTGCAGAAAATGACCTGCACTGCAAAAAACAAGAACTTATTTTTGGTCTTGATTTTGTGAAAATATCTCGGTATGCTTAAAATAAGACAAAACTGACTGAAAAGTAGATTTTCAGCAAAGTAAGTAAATTCTTCCTTAATATAATTTTTTTAAAGTACTAGTTTCACTGGTGCAAATGAAAATTTTTTGCAAACTTACAAGAGAAATAATTAGTCATAGTAACAGTTTTATCTCATTTTATCTTCCATCTTGCTAGAAAGCTACTTGTAAACTAGTTTAGTCTTATTGTAAGTGTAATTAGACATTTGCAGTAGAAAATAAGACAAAAATACTTGCAAAGTTTGAGGAGTCAGCCAGCTGGGTTTGGTTTCAGGTGTTTTTCTCTGAGCCCATAAAGGAATTTATAGCCATTAATAACTAAATGATTGAGTGACAGAGTAATTAATCGCTGCAGCTGTGCTTCTGGAGATCGCAGCACGCACAGCAGGGGATCCTTTCTGAACCTGCGCTGTTATTATTTCTCTCCTTCACAACGCCGGCGCCACAGAGAATCTGCCAGAACCGTGAATTCCTGACTTCCTTACTTAGAGGTCAGCACACAACCTTGTCCTTCACTCAGATAAGCTGCGGCGCCGCAGACGCAACACGCCGTCACTTTCTGTGAAAAACCTGAGGAGAAATGCGGGACCCGAAAAGATTTTAATCCAAATCTATGGTGAACAATAAATAAACAACAATATATATCAAGACAGACACACAATCAATATTCAATATATCAACAAATAGAATAGTCAATGGACTCCGGTCCAGAACCGCACAGCATTCTGGGAGATGTAGGCAGAGGAAGCTGCTCAACCTCTCGCGGCTAGCTAAGCTAAGCTAAGATGGAATCAACTAACTGGCTCGCTCTTCGGTTGCCTAGCAACAGCCTGCTGGGTAACTAGCGCAGCAGCAGTTTAAGGTTTTGCATCACAACTGGTTACTGGATCTTTACAGCATCATCGGCTTCACACTGCAGCCACGCTGACAACACGTAGGTTTATAATCTGTCGACAAGTTTATCTCATTTTCATGGGATTTTGTCCCATAATAACCTCTAAAAATGGATGTTACTCCAAAGTTGAATTTCTTAAAGTCTGTAACAGTAAAAAGCAAAGTTCTGCACTTTTCTGAGAACAAACCTCCTCACAAAGACTTTAGATGAATATTACAGAGAAACTGGGACTTGAAGCCCTGTGGATATTTTGCATTGTTGGGAAAGGAGAGTGAGAACAATGAGATGAAAAATCAGGACGGGTCTATATGTGTGATGCAGACCAGCCTCACCATCTGAAGCTGCTCAGCAGGGCCTCAGCTCCACAATGCACCTCATATCCATGCTGGATTCCCTCAAAGCTGCTTAAATTGAGCTTGAATGGCAGAAAATTAGTGAAGTGATCCGTGAATGGGGAGGAAAGCGCAGCCGAGACAGGAGGAACGCCACCGATTCATCACCAGACCAGCCGGACCGCATCCACTGGAGGCGAACGCCGAGCCGTGCAATTAAAGCTGCGGTCATTACACCCTTTTTAAACCCAACGCATCAATTTACCCCCACAACGTTCATCCCACAGCGTCACTGTGAGCTAACTCCCAGAACACCGGCGCCACAGGTGCTTCACATGTTATCATTTCTAAAGGGGAGGCAGACCAGATCCGCAATCAGCCAGACGGCCGTCCTCCATCACTGCTGCTCTCACAGCAGCTGGACAAACAAAACACAGCAGGAGGGGGCAAATATTCAACACTGATTTGATAAATTACTCTCATTTGTTTTTGGGTCTAACAATTAATCAGCTTACCATTAATTGGTAATTAATGGCTTACTACTTTAAATTTAGTTCAAATTGATTAACTAGTAATGTTCTTCAGTGGAACCAGTTAATAAAGGAATAAAGATGGCGGATATATAAATATCTTTGTTGTTAGGCTCATATGTCTATTAATTTAATTTATCAGCAAAAAGGGTTTAAATTAAAATGAAATGTTTATTTTGTTGATATCTAGGGCTGTAGTGATACAATAATCTCACGATACGATACACAATATTTTGTTCACGATACAATATATATTGCGATATTCAGCAAACTATACCATTCAATACACTTTTGTGATTTTCTGAAAGATTTTAGAGGGACAGAGTGATTTTGGTGACATTTTGTGACTGTTATAGAGTTTGGACTGAATTAATTTAACTGGAAACTGATTAAAAGCACCAACTACACAATACCTGGCTCTGGTTGGACATGGACAGACTTAAAGTCGACAGCTGGACAAAACAAATCAAAGAAGTGGTGAGAAAACATGTTTCTTTTAATTGAAACAGTACAAACTGTAGCTTACATGCATTGTAAAGTAAATAAAGTTCACCAAGTACCTGCTCTGAATAGTTTGATACCTTTTTAACACTTAACATCTGAAGGAATCACTATAAGCCTGATGGCCGAATCACTCTCCCGGTGAAGCAACCAGTGAGTGAGCCAGGTGACAGTTGGACGTTACGATACTTGCGGATGAATATCGATTTTTTTCTAGGAAAGAAAATATTGATATACATCGCAAAATTGATATTATTACACAGCCCTAATGATATCATTTATATCAACAAAATACCCCATCGGACATTTAAATGGAATTCTTTAGACATAAAACATAAAGGTATTGATGTGATTGCAAAGAGTTTTCACTTTACTGAAAACTAAAGAGCAGAAAGATGAGATCATATTCTCAGGCCGGGTTGAGTCAACTCTGACCTCACCACCATAACTTCCTGTGACCAAAATGTTTGTTTGAGCGACTCCACCAGCAGCATTCCTCCCAAACAGGTTCCAGACTGAAGCACGTACAGCGTCAGACATTTTCTGACAACTGAGTTTATAGACAAACCAACAGAACCTCCACCCTCTACTTAAGCCACGTTTAATAATCAGACAGATTTGCCAGGATCTATTTTCTTTCATGGTTGACAAATTCTCCTGTATAAAACCGTCCAGGAACAATGACGAGGTTTTATCCGGTGCGTTTTATCGTGTGAACTTTTACCAACTAGAGCTGAAAGTGATGAATGTATGTCTGTATAAACAGACTTTGTAAGTGGGGATATTTATATGATCATGTAGGTGGATTTCATTATGTTTGCTCTGATTAGCAGACCCTCTCAGTTACATTACAAGACGGTGCTGGAAAATGGAGGAACAGAGGTCAAAAATGGTTATCTTTCAACACGACAGGCTGGAAATTTCCCAGACTCAGCAAATACGTTGCCTTTAAACCAATTTACTTAGAAAATTGTGAAATAAATCTATTTTGGGAGGGCTGACTGACGTTTTCCTGAGAACGAATGAGTCATTGCAACAGTTCAGAACTCAGAAAAACAATCACATCATCGGCGTAAGGTCTGACTCTAATGCTTGTTTACCTCAAGCAAACTTTTAGACAAGATTGGTTTAATTCTTCAGGTTAAACAAAACTCACCTCCTGAGAATAAATGGCTGCTCTTGGTTCTGCTGGACCCCAGCGGAGTCCTCCTGTCATTATTAGGTGACAGAACTGGACTGGTTCCAGTCTGACCTAAATACCTATTTGTGTCAACAGGTAACTTCTTATTTGTAGGGACATAAATCACATGTGGGGTACCCCAAAGTCCAATCCTGGGCCCCCTCTACTTAACACCTAAATAGCTCAGATCACAACAATTAATCAGATTAATACTGCACAGATGATGTACAGCTCTATATTATGATGTCACCAGGTGACGCCAAACTCATCCAATCACAAGCCAATGCGTGTTGGGGCCATTATTTTGTTCAAATGGACAGAAACAGAAGTTGTTTAAAAAGAATGACGGAGAGTCAACACACACAGCTTCAGTTATTACAGCTGGAAACTACAAATCAGGCTGAAATCTGAACTCAGATCTGAGCCTTCAGAAACACATAAAGACGGTTACAAAGCCAGCCTTCTATCACCTGAAGAACAGCAAGAGCTACAGAAACTCATCGTTTATCTTTTGTCGCATTGATTACTGCAACAGTGTTTATAAACGTTAATAAACATTAGTTTATGAATCACTGAACGGCTAAAGATCTGCCGCTGTTGTATCAACCTTCCAGACCTCTCAGGTCTTCTGGTTCTGGGGATGCAGAACAGAACCAGAACCACAACCAAACATGGAGAAGCAGCATTCAGCTTCTACGCAGCACAAATCTGGAACAAACTTCCAGAAAACTGCAAAACAGTTGAAACACTGAGTTCCTTTAAATCAAGGGTAAAAACCCAGCTGGTTAGAGCTGCCACCGATGGTGAATATTGATGATGGAATTTGACTAAGTGTAATTGGTATTGTTTGTTCCATAATTGGTTATTGTGTTTTTATAATGTAAAGCCCTTTGATCTGCCTTGACTAATCTATTATAGTACAGTCCACAGAGTTCATCATCGAGGTCGGTAGCTTTCATAAAACAGCTTCGACACGCAACGCTGGGAAAGATCAGAATGAAGAAACGCTCTGTGATCCATCCAAACATCCCACATGATTCCTGAAAATCCAGCGTCAAGGCGAGTTTGGATCTGTTCAGCTTTGAATCATTAACTAAGTTTTCACCACTGCAGGTTCTGGTTGGACTAACTTACCGCTCCTGTCACAAGAATGTTGATTTATATAAGGATAAAGCAACACCAGAAAATGAATCAGTAATGCTGGAAGTTTCTGGATAAGTTTCAAAAGATTTGAAGACATTAAAGGAAAACTTGGCGTTGATCACTGATAATGACCCAACAGTCCTGCAGATTCAGATTATGCAACAACTGTTATTTTTCTCTGTTTGGTCCATTTGTGGACCAAACAGTCCAAAAATGTGAAGCACTTCCTGCATCTGCTCCAAGCCAAACCCCCTGTCAAAAGTTTTCTAATAGAGCTGAGCAGGATAATAAATCCTCAAACTGGTTGGATCTTCCTGTTAGTCATAATACCAGCAAAGCGGAGTCTAAACATGCTGCAGATGTTTCTCAATAAGCAGCTCGGAGTCTATTTTAGTCCAAACTCACAAGATGAGGACAAAATTCACAGTTTATACAACATTTGGAGTCAAAGAAGCAGAAACATCTGGATTCAACACAATAAACTAAATTTTTGACCCATTCTTAAGCTTTTTTTTCTGCTCCAATAATGATTTTAGCAGCTGTAGCCATTACAGCCAACTGATTAATCAATACTTCTTATTTTAGGTCATAATTCAGATTTATCCAAACACGTTTAATAGTCAGAACTCTTAAAAATAAAGCTTTTACTCTCGTTAAATTCACCCCTGGAGCTTTAAACGTTGTTTTTTTATAAAAATGAGGGAAACTTGTCTGTCAGTCTTGACAGCAGCGGCTGAAAGTGACAGAAGGACCAACCTCTGAATCCACACGCCGCCGTTTCCTCACGATATTCCAGAAAATGCGCTTCAAATAAACTCCCGGTGGTCCGCGGCTCCCGGAAAAGTTCCCAAATTCACATCCTGCTGTGAGGAAAGCGATTCGGGCCGAAATGAATCCTTAAAAGTGTCTCCTGAAGTTTCAGTTGAACGACATTCCCACGACAAAAAAAAGAAGAAAAACCGAGATTTTTATTTCTTTTTCTTTCCTTCGTCCGCCCTGAAACAAGGATAAATCTACATGTCCGAATCCGCTGCGACCGAAAACGAGTCCAGAAAGAGAGGAGCTCACGTCCAGCTGGTTCTCCTTCCAGGAGCTTTGAAATAAGACGGGAGCAGAGCTTTTCTTCCTCCTCCTCCTCCTCCTCCTTTCACTAAACTCCCCGGAGGCAGGAGAAGCTGCGTCACGTACGCAGGAGTTACCACCGGAAGTTCCGGCTGCTCACTTTCGAAGTAAAACGCTTCCGAACAAAAACTGAAAATGAAGAAAAAACACCCAAAAAGTGGATATAAAACAATACACAATCATATTTGGACAAATCATAATCTAATTAATATAGTAATTTACTTTAGAGAAGCTTAAACACGGACATCGATATATTTAAGGCAAGTATTTATTTTGAGAAATAGCTAAAAGCTAATCAATTCCTACAATTACATTTTTCAATCAATCAATCAATCAAATTTTATTTGTATAGCACATTTCAGCAACAAAGCATTTCAAAGGTTTTACATCATTAAACACACAAACACAGAGTCATGCAATTGTGAATCAACAATCAAAAATATAAAATTTCTTCCGAGCCGAAGTTCCGCCCTTATGGGTCCCTCATCAAAAAAATAAAAATAAAAATAAAAAGAGGGTGGAAGGGGGACTCCAACCCGCACCCATTTTTCAGAAAATGATACCACATCAGACCAATAAATAATTTTTTTTAAAAATAGAAATGTCGTGTCAGAACAGAAAGCTAAGAAAAACAATTTTAAGTTTGTCTTAAGTTTTACAATAAAGGGATTCATTGTGTTTTCTTAATGGTACATTTAATTTTTAGAAAACAACCCCACACGAAAGCATGCCTGGCATCAAAGATTTAAAAATTACATTACAAAAAATAATCCCAACACTATCAGTGTAAGAAATAGTAAGGTTAGCATTTATTTTTTAAGTTTAGATTTTGAAATACTGCTCAATTCCTTATGTTTTTTGTTTGTTTGCTTGTTTGTTTTTGACAAAGTTACGAGAAACTTGCATGCAGTTATTGCCACCGTCCGCTAAGAGTTTTACCTAAGTAGCTGATTGATCAATACATATTAATTGAAAGTTTAGTGGAAGGAAATCAGTGATCAAGCAGCAAGAATTATCACAGCCTTGAGAAATAAACTTTCCTGAGCTCTTCAGTTTTTATTTCCAAGAAGCAAAATGGAGTTTTATTTTGAAATTCCTTTCAGGAAAACAAGCTGCATCATAAAAGATTTACTCACAAATTAAATTCTGGTTTAAATTAAAGAGAATTTAAAAATATATATAAAGTGTAATTAAAATCTGAGACTTGAGTCTGAGTGAATTTAAAAATAAAAACCAAAAAATAAATCCATGGCGGGTCATAAATGCCTGAATGAACCGCAATATTTTTTCCAAGAGATGTTAGAAAAACTGCAACCTAATCATTTTCAGACTGACTCCTGCGTTTGTGGACATTAACAACAACTTGTTTAATCTTCTCAATTATATAAATTGGGTTCATTTTTTTTATTTCCTGCTCACACTTCAAATAATTCCTAATTTTAGGGGATGGAATAAGAAGTCGTCAGAGTTCCGGGAGGCTGGCGGAGCTGTCAGGCCCAGTTAAGCGTTCATTCGCTCCCGCTGCTAATTTGAGGGTCTGCTGGGACACAATGGAGGCTTTGTTGTTGGAGAATTTGTGAGAGAAGTAATCCTTGACACAGAGCCGTTCGGAGGCCTGACCCTTTGTTTCATGAGTCTCCTGAGTTTTACAGTAAGCATCACTGAACGGGAACAACTTGAACCAGAGTAACTCAAAAAGAAAATGCAGAAAGATGATGATTCAAGTACAAATGTGAGTTTATTTCACGTAAATCTTTGCTGGTATTGTTGGTATTTTGTTTATACTAGGAAGATAAATAAATACAATATTTCAAATAGGCATAAAAATTATCAATACACACAAAAAAGCATCTTATTCTGCTGCTGAAAAGTTAATTTTCTCATCCATAACCGAGATGGCTTTTATATTTTAGTAAATACCTACTGGAAAAAAACACACACAACAGAAACAGCTAAGTAGAATAGTATAAAATAGATTTTTATTCCCTTTGCAGTAAAAAACATGTGAACATGTAAATTAAACTAAAATAAATAGTTTAGTCATTGACTTTCTGTTTCCTTTCCGGACGCAAATAAGTGGCTGTTGAGGCTGCAGCTCCCTCTTGTGGCAGCTAAATGCTACAGATTCTGAACTTCACCAGCTTTCAAGAGTAAACTTAAGATTTTTTCATGACAAAAACAAAAAAAAAGAATGTTGTTAGATTCAAATTCTATAGGTCAAAGTGGAAATAAAAACATACTAGCCAACACGTCTTTAGTTGTTTGTGCTGTAGCACAGCTTGCTGAGACGGGAAGTTAGTAAAGGAGCAATTTGTTGTTAGTGTTAATGAGCTTGAAAAGATATGAGAGTCATTTAAATTTAAAATGTATGTCAAAATTATTCTCAATCAAGTAATACTACTACTACTACTACTACTACTACTACAACTACTACTACTACTACTAATAATAATAATAATAATAATAATAATAATAATTTATTGCATTTAGCAAACCACATAGCAACGTGGTGCTAAATGGGAATTCAGTGAATGTAATTTTTATTATTCCAGCTTGTCTTTCATTGTAATGTATTGTAATTGATTTGGTATACTTTTTGTGTTTCTTAGGGCATTTATGATGTTTTCTTAAATGTAAAACACTGTAACGTTTTTTTAAAAGGAAGCTATACAAATAAGTATTCCTATATAAATGACATGCATCATTTATATAAGAACTAAACACAAATATATAAAAGAAAATGTACTTCCTGATTTAATGCTTTGAAATGGGCCTCTGTCTCTTTAAGAAGCTACTGCTCTTTCTGAAGCTCCGCCTCAGGAAGTTATCCCAACCAACATGGCTCCTCTATTGACACTTTAACAATGTTTTTACCAATGTTGCTCTGAGCAGCAGCTCCTATAATGAGCTCAGCTCCACCAGGTGTTTGCTAATTGCTGCTGGCTAGTCTGGAGGAGCTGAGTGGGGGAGGAGCTGCGCCTCGAAGGCTGAGCTAGGTCCACCCAGGTGTTTTGCACAGCTGAATGGTTGCCATGGAGATGAACTGATCAAAGCAACACTCCATGTTTGTTTTGGATGATAGAAAAACATTAAAACATGATGGAAAACTCCAAAAAGGTGATTTGACATTTTATCGCCCCTTTAATCGTAGAAGTGGCTCCATTTCAATGATGCTTTCCATCCAATCTCACTGAGTTATTTATCAGAAAATGCACAAAACTTTCAGCTTGCTGAGGAAATAACAGTTACATCAAATGTATATTCATACGGTTTAATGAGAACGGTCAGAGCCGTTTTATTTAACTTTGGTCAAATTAAAGTAATCCATAGGAATGTGTCTGTTTTTGCTCCAGCAGCTCATTATTAAACAACCCACAGGTGGGTCTGTTTCCGCGAGGGAAGCTGGACGTGAATGATTTATGAGTATGTAAATAAGACTGTTGGACCGCTGAAGGACAGTGAAGAGCAAAGCTGGATAATCATCTGTGCAAACATAATATTCAGCTGTCAGAGCTGCCAGTCACATTATTCTCCAGTTTACACCTGTAATAAACCTCCAGGGAGAGTTGATACGATCTAAATAAACTTCTTATACCACGGAGGCTGAAATCTGTAAGAAAATGGAGGCATTTATCATTCTGAAGATGAGTTGGTGACTAAAATAAGTTGCTTCAGTGCTTAGATATTCTGTGAAACTCCCTCAAATGACCTTTAACAGAAATAGAAATTATAGAAATTAATAGATATCAATAGATCAGATTATGTTTGCATAATCAGATGCTTAAATGTGTTAATTAAAAGGTGAAATAGTGAATACTTGGCTCTCTCTAAAAATGTTTTTAACTATTTTAATAGTTAAAATGTCAAATATGATGCTCAACAGATGCAAACAGTGAAACAAGCTGCAAACACAGGAATGATGCAAACTCTAAACCACACAAACAAAAATATGCAACAGAAAAAAAGCAAAAGACAAAGACAAAATGCTACAACCACAGAAAATACAAGTAGTAGTGTTTGGGCCATTAATTTTGAGATTAACCTCAGAATTATTTGGAAAAACCTTCTGAGATTGAAAAGTTGAGAATTTACTCGAAGAAAACTCAGATATCTGGAGATTAACTTCTGAAATTTTCTGGAAAAAATATTCTGAATTGCACCAATTGAGATTTTTTCAAATTTTTTTCTATAAAATTTCTTAGATTAATCTCAAAATTTCAGATTGTTTTTCCTCACAGATGTTCGACTGTTGAAACTCAAAAATTCCCTTTTTTTTCATAAAAATTTTGGAATGTCTTCCAGCACATTCCCAACCTTTTGGAGCTCAGAAATGGTTCCTGTATTTCCAAAAATATTTCTGAGCTTCTTCTGAAAATTTCTTTTTTTTGTCAGAAATTCACTCCTCATCCATCTAGAACGGCTGTAATGTTCCTCTGTGAAAAAGGAAACTGCAGCAAAAACAACAGCAAGAATAAAATGCTACCAAGTTGCTCCACAAAACCACCCCAGTCTGCCAGTCCAGGGGAATTGCCCCCGATGTCCATGCGATATTGCAGAGTCGCGTTAGCCAACACAACCCCGCAACATCCAGAGCCTTAAGGAACTCAGGGCGGATCTCATCCACCCCCGGGGCCCTGCCACCGAGGAGCTTTTTGACCACCTCGGCGACCTCGTCCCCAGAGATTGGAGAGCCCAACCCAGAGTCCCCATGCTCAGCTTCCTCAACAGAAGGCATGTTGGTGGGATTGAGGAGGTCTTCAAAGTATTCCGCCCACCGGCCCACAACATCCCGAGTTGAGGTCAGCAGCGCACCATCCTCACTATAAACAGTGTTGGTGCTGCACTGCTTCCCCCTCCTGAGACGCCGGATGGTGGACCAGAATCGCCTCGAACCCGTACGGAAGTCTGTCTCCATGGCCTCTCCAAACTCCTCCCACGCCCGAGTTTTTGCCTGACAACCTGAGCCGCATGCCGTTTCGCCCGCCGGTACCCATCAGCTGCTTCTGGAGTCCCACAGGCCAAAAAGGCCCGGTAGGACTCCTTCTTCAGCTTGACAGCATCCCTCACCGAAGGTGTCCACCAACGAGTTCGAGGGTTGCCGCCGCGACAGGCACCAACAACCTTGCGGCCGCAGCTCCGATAGGCCGCCTCGGCAATGGAGGTACGGAACATGGTCCACTCAAACTCAATGTCCCCCACCTCCCCCAGAACGTGTTCTGGGGAAAGTGGGGGTGTCAGAGGCTGTCCCTCCTGACACCAGGTGTCAGCCGCTGTCCCTCCTGACACCAGGAGTCAGAGGCTGACCCTCCTGACACCAGATGTCAGCGGCTGTCCCTCCTGAAACCAGATGTCAGCGGCTGTCCCTCCTGACACCAGGTGTCAGCCGCGGTCCCTCCTGACACCAGGTGTCAGCCGCTGTCCCTCCTGACACCAGGTGTCAGCGGCTGTCCCTCCTGACACCAGGTGTCAGCGGCTGTCCCTCCTGACACCAGGTGTCAGCGGCTGTCCCTCCTGACACCAGGTGTCAGAGGCTATAGTTCCTGACACCAGGTGTCAGCGACTGTCCCTCCTGACACCAGGTGTCAGCGGCTGTCCCTCCTGACACCAGGTGTCAGCGGCTGTCCCTCCTGACACCAGGTTTCAGCGGCTGTCCCTCCTGACACCAGGTGTCAGCCGCTGTCCATCCTGACACCAGGTGTCAGCTGCTGTCACACTAGACACCAGATGTCAGAGGCTATAGTTCCTGACACCAGATGTCAGAGGCTATAGTTCCTGACACCAGATGTCAGAGGCTCTAGTTCCTGACACCAAATGTCAGAGGCTATAGTTCCTGACACCAGGTGTCAGAGACTATAGTTCCTGACACCAGGTGTCAGACGCTATAGTTCCTGACACCAGGTGTCAGCCGCTGTCTCTCCTGACACCAGGTGTCAGCTGCTGTCACACCAGACACCAGATGTCAGAGGCTATAGTTCCTGACACCAGATGTCAGAGGCTATAGTTCCTGACACCAGATGTCAGAGGCTCTAGTTCCTGACACCAAATGTCAGAGGCTATAGTTCCTGACACCAGGTGTCAGAGACTTTAGTTCCTGACACCAGGTGTCAGACGCTATAGTTCCTGACACCAGGTGTCAGCCGCTGTCCCTCCTGACACCAGGTGTCAGCTGCTGTCACACCTGACACCAGATGTCAGAGGCTATAGTTCCTGACACCAGATGTCAGAGGCTCTAGTTCCTGACACCAAATGTCAGAGGCTATAGTTCCTGACACCAGGTGTCAGACGCTATAGTTCCTGACACCAGGTGTCAGCCGCTGTCCCTCCTGACACCAGGTGTCAGCTGCTGTCACACCAGACACCAGATGTCAGAGGCTATAGTTCCTGACACCAGATGTCAGAGGCTATAGTTCCTGACACCAGATGTCAGAGGCTCTAGTTCCTGACACCAGGTGTCAGAGGCTATAGTTCCTGACACCAGATGTCAGAGGCTATAGTTCCTGACACCAGATGTCAGAGGCTATAGTTCCTGACACCAGGTGTCAGAGACTATAGTTCCTGACACCAGGTGTCAGACGCTATAGTTCCTGAGACCAGGTGTCAGCCGCTGTCCCTCCTGACACCAGGTGTCAGCTGCTGTCACACCAGACACCAGATGTCAGAGGCTATAGTTCCTGACACCAGATGTCAGAGGCTATAGTTCCTGACACCAGATGTCAGAGGCTCTAGTTTCTGACACGAAATGTCAGAGGCTATAGTTCCTGACACCAGGTGTCAGAGACTTTAGTTCCTGACACCAGGTGTCAGACGCTATAGTTCCTGACACCAGGTGTCAGCCGCTGTCCCTCCTGACACCAGGTGTCAGCTGCTGTCACACCAGACACCAGATGTCAGAGGCTATAGTTCCTGACACCAGGTGTCAGCCGCTGTCCCTCCTGACACCAGGTGTCAGCTGCTGTCACACCAGACACCAGATGTCAGAGGCTATAGTTCCTGACACCAGATGTCAGAGGCTCTAGTTTCTGACACGAAATGTCAGAGGCTATAGTTCCTGACACCAGGTGTCAGAGACTTTAGTTCCTGACACCAGGTGTCAGACGCTATAGTTCCTGAGACCAGGTGTCAGCCGCTGTCCCTCCTGACACCAGGTGTCAGCTGCTGTCACACCAGACACCAGATGTCAGAGGCTATAGTTCCTGACACCAGATGTCAGAGGCTATAGTTCCTGACACCAGATGTCAGAGGCTCTAGTTTCTGACACGAAATGTCAGAGGCTATAGTTCCTGACACCAGGTGTCAGAGACTTTAGTTCCTGACACCAGGTGTCAGACGCTATAGTTCCTGACACCAGGTGTCAGCCGCTGTCCCTCCTGACACCAGGTGTCAGCTGCTGTCACACCAGACACCAGATGTCAGAGGCTATAGTTCCTGACACCAGATGTCAGAGACTATAGTTCCTGACACCAGGTGTCAGACGCTATAGTTCCTGACACCAGGTGTCAGCCGCTGTCCCTCCTGACACCAGGTGTCAGCCGCTGTCCCTCCTGACACCAGGTGTCAGCTGCTGTCACACCAGACACCAGATGTCAGAGGCTATAGTTCCTGACACCAGATGTCAGAGGCTATAGTTCCTGACACCAGGTGTCAGAGACTATAGTTCCTGACACCAGGTGTCAGACGCTATAGTTCCTGACACCAGGTGTCAGCCGCTGTCCCTCCTGACACCAGGTGTCAGCTGCTGTCACACCAGATGTCAGAGGCTATAGTTCCTGACACCAGATGTCAGAGGCTATAGTTTCTGACACGAAATGTCAGAGGCTATAGTTCCTGACACCAGGTGTCAGAGACTATAGTTCCTGACACCAGGTGTCAGACGCTATAGTTCCTGAGACCAGGTGTCAGCCGCTGTCCCTCCTGACACCAGGTGTCAGCTGCTGTCACACCAGACACCAGATGTCAGAGGCTATAGTTCCTGACACCAGATGTCAGAGGCTATAGTTCCTGACACCAGATGTCAGAGGCTCTAGTTTCTGACACGAAATGTCAGAGGCTATAGTTCCTGACACCAGGTGTCAGAGACTTTAGTTCCTGACACCAGGTGTCAGACGCTATAGTTCCTGACACCAGGTGTCAGCCGCTGTCCCTCCTGACACCAGGTGTCAGCTGCTGTCACACCAGACACCAGATGTCAGAGGCTATAGTTCCTGACACCAGATGTCAGAGACTATAGTTCCTGACACCAGGTGTCAGACGCTATAGTTCCTGACACCAGGTGTCAGCCGCTGTCTCTCCTGACACCAGGTGTCAGCTGCTGTCACACCAGACACCAGATGTCAGAGGCTATAGTTCCTGACACCAGATGTCAGAGGCTATAGTTCCTGACACCAGATGTCAGAGGCTCTAGTTCCTGACACCAGGTGTCAGAGACTATAGTTCCTGACACCAGGTGTCAGACGCTATAGTTCCTGACACCAGGTGTCAGCCGCTGTCCCTCCTGACACCAGGTGTCAGCTGCTGTCACACCAGATGTCAGAGAATAGTTCCTGACACCAGATGTCAGAGGCTCTAGTTTCTGACACGAGATGTCAGAGGCTATAGTTCCTGACACCAGGTGTCAGAGACTATAGTTCCTGACACCAGGTGTCAGACGCTATAGTTCCTGAGACCAGGTGTCAGCCGCTGTCCCTCCTGACACCAGGTGTCAGCTGCTGTCACACCAGACACCAGATGTCAGAGGCTATAGTTCCTGACACCAGATGTCAGAGGCTATAGTTCCTGACACCAGATGTCAGAGGCTATAGTTTCTGACACGAAATGTCAGAGGCTATAGTTCCTGACACCAGGTGTCAGAGACTTTAGTTCCTGACACCAGGTGTCAGACGCTATAGTTCCTGACACCAGGTGTCAGCCGCTGTCCCTCCTGACACCAGGTGTCAGCTGCTGTCACACCAGACACCAGATGTCAGAGGCTATAGTTCCTGACACCATATGTCAGAGACTATAGTTCCTGACACCAGGTGTCAGATGCTATAGTTCCTGACACCAGGTGTCAGCCGCTGTCTCTCCTGACACCAGGTGTCAGCTGCTGTCACACCAGACACCAGATGTCAGAGGCTATAGTTCCTGACACCAGATGTCAGAGGCTATAGTTCCTGACACCAGATGTCAGAGGCTCTAGTTCCTGACACCAGGTGTCAGAGACTATAGTTCCTGACACCAGGTGTCAGACGCTATAGTTCCTGAGACCAGGTGTCAGCCGCTGTCCCTCCTGACACCAGGTGTCAGCTGCTGTCACACCAGATGTCAGAGAATAGTTCCTGACACCAGATGTCAGAGGCTCTAGTTTCTGACACGAAATGTCAGAGGCTATAGTTCCTGACACCAGGTGTCAGAGACTTTAGTTCCTGACACCAGGTGTCAGACGCTATAGTTCCTGAGACCAGGTGTCAGCCGCTGTCCCTCCTGACACCAGGTGTCAGCTGCTGTCACACCAGACACCAGATGTCAGAGGCTATAGTTCCTGACACCAGATGTCAGAGGCTATAGTTCCTGACACCAGATGTCAGAGGCTCTAGTTCCTGACACCAGGTGTCAGAGACTATAGTTCCTGACACCAGGTGTCAGATGCTATAGTTCCTGAGACCAGGTGTCAGCCGCTGTCCCTCCTGACACCAGGTGTCAGCTGCGGTGTCGGTGTTCTGACACAATGCAGATTGTCGAGAGAATAGTTCCTGACACCAGATGTCAGAGGCTCTAGTTTCTGACACGAAAATGTCAGAGATAGTTCCTGAACAGGTAGATTTTCCTGGACACCAAGGTGTCAGAGACTTTAGTTCCTGACACCAGGTGTCAGACGCTATAGTTCCTGACACCAGTGTCAGGTGTCCAAGCCGCTGT
>NW_027675125.1:50000-80000 GCF_904066995.2 Poecilia reticulata | reverse complement strand
TCATATTCTAAGCAGCCCATACAGCACATACAAAAACAAATAGGTGGAGCCTTTGTGCACACCGTAAACACCATACACCATCCATAAGAGATAGTTCCTGTGGCCCAGGATGGACTCTGATCTCGAGCGAGAGCGCATACCCTTTGAGGTTCCTGTAACGGGCTGTGATCCATTCGTGGGGAGCCCACAGGCTCAGAGAGCGAATCCCCCACCCAGTTCAGCCAGATCCTCGATCACCCATCTGTTGAAGCCTCAGGTAGTCGGAATGACGCAAAAACTATCTACACCCACACATGTCTGCAATACAACAAAACAAAACCTCATTCTAACATAACACCAACAAAAAAGTATCTATTTTCTATGGCTTAATTCTATTTCATTTGCTTAATCTTATTCTCTGTTATTTAATTCCACTTCTATTTCCCATCTTGTTTCTCCTAATTTCTTTATTTTTTTATTATTATTATTATAAAATTTTGTATTATTTTTTCAATATTTTTTCATTATTATTATTATTATTATTATTATTATTTTATTATACTATTTTATTATATTATTATATTATATTATTATCAATTTTCTATTTTATTATTATCAAGTTTTGATTATGATTATTATTATTATTATTATATTACTATATTATTTTATTATATTATTATTATCAATTTTATATTATAATATTATTATTATTATATATTATATAAAAAATATATATATACTTATATTATTATTATTATTTAAATTATTTTTTTAATTTATTATTATTAGTTTTCTATTAGAAATATTTCTTATTAGGATGATGATGATTATTATTATTATTCTTTTTCTTTTCTCCCTCTTCCCTCTCCACTTATCCTTCTAGTTTTTTCCCCCTCTTCTCCCATTCCATCTCCCACTTTAGATCAAATAATGCACCGAACATAAAACTTTAATATACCATATGGTTATTTGCATTAAAATGATAATTTCGGGTTTTGCAAACAAAAAAGATGCCATACATAAGAACGGAAACCAGCGCGCGACCATAATGGAAACGGCTGATGACGGGAGGTTGACAACAGTTGCCATGGTTACAATAAACGTTGGAATGTGAGTTATTTCCGCCGCTCCGACCACCGGGATCACAGCGGAAAGCCTTCATTGCTGAACGAAGGTACAGTTGCCTCTAATGAATAAAACCAAAAGTTCTTTTACAATTCTTCTTCAGGGATCCTCATTTTGATACCTACTTATCCACAAAAAAAAAAAAAAAAAAAAATAAAAAAAAAAAAAAAAAAAAGATTTTTTCCGAGTTTTTACCGTGGATAGTTACCCGCAACAGAGATACTGACGATCGAACCATAGAACCGGTGGGGTATCTTTTAAAGGTTTCGAGTTAGCTGCGGCTACAGGACGAAACTTATAAGACACTATTTGTAGAAACCAGGAGTACGGTACGTACTTTTTACGGGTACATTACAAGAAAAACACTTAAAATAAACCACCCACACAACTTCTTTCTTCCCTTTAATAAAGTTACCGGAATTAACGGTAAAAACAATATACAAATTTACATAAGAACACGGTATAGGACTCCTTCTCTAATAATTATTTAATTATTAATTAAATTTATATATATACTTATTTACATACTTATTAAAATACTATTATATTAAAATTATATAATTTTAAATAAATAATAACTATATATTACATTAAATAATTTGGAAAGAATAATTAGGAGGACTACTTGCGCTTTTAATCGATAAGTTTTTCTCCCTTTGTAGACTCTAATAAATCACCAAAATCACCTTTAATTGAACACAGGACTCGACCTCGGAAATTGATCAGTCCGAGGGGCCGCTGTTGGCGAGGGCGTATGGTGATTATTCACGGCCGAAACGTCCGTTTGAGCCAACAGTCACCACTGATGATTGAGTTCTGAAATTTTGATTTAGACTTAGATACGACTTAGAGCTAAAGGAGCTAGGCTGCTCTGGCTCTAACAACGCTATCAAACTAGTGGAAATAAAAGAGAGCTGTCTAAAATTAACTGCTAATCACCATTAATTGAAAATAGCGCGCTAAGGGGAATTCCATATAAGTAAACATTTAATCCAATTAGGAATCATTAAACAGGTTTAAAAAAATGCCAAACAGACAGAAAACACTCATGGAATTGTGATCTACGTAATTTGGTGTCATAAATGCAAAAAACAATATGTGGGTAAAACAGGGACCTCGTTTAGAGAACGCATTTCCAAACATAAATCCAACATGAAATGTAAAATAAAAACGGAAACAACCGTAGTAAAACACTTCCTTGAACATGGATTAGAAGCAGTGAGAAGCAGACCACTTGCACATAATCCCAACTGGTCTGGACGTGAAAGATGGATCCAAGAACAACAATGGATAAAAAATTAGAAACAAAAACACCAAAGGGCTTAAATGACTTGGGACCTTACACACAAAAAACAAATAGGTTCCCCAAATAGTTTCCTCTGAGACTTAACCTAAAATCATTTTCCTCTCTTATTCTAACCTTCACTAAATGTTAAGCTCTAAACCTAACCCTCTGTGTTGAATGTGTCTCATTCTAACCTTCACTAAATGTTAAGCTCTAAACCTAACCCTCTGTGTTGAATGTGTCTCATTCTAACCTTCACTAAATGTTAAACTCTAAACCTAACCCTCTGTGTTGAATGTGTCTCATTCTAACCTTCACTAAATGTTAAGCTCTAAACCTAACCCTCTGTGTTGAATGTGTCTCATTCTAACCTTCACTAAATGTTAAACTCTAAACCTAACCCTCTGTGTTGAATGTGTCTCATTCTAACCTTCACTAAATGTTAAGCTCTAAACCTAACACTCTGTGTTGAATGTGTCTCATTCTAACCTTCACTAAATGTTAAGCTCTAAACTTAACCAAGGTCTTTTGTATGTATCACTGTCAGGCTCTTTCTTCTTTCCTCTTTGAATCAAGAACACCAACATACCAATTCACTCCAGCCTCCATCTGAACTTAGTTTGGAAAAGGCAATTACACCCACCGGAATATGCTGGTCATATTCTAAGCAGCCCATACAGCACATACAAAAACAAATAGGTGGAGCCTTTGTGCACACCGTAAACACCATACACCATCCATAAGAGATAGTTCCTGTGGCCCAGGATGGACTCTGATCTCGAGCGAGAGCGCATACCTTTGAGGTTCCTGTAACGGGCTGTGATCCATTCGTGGGGAGCCCACAGGCTCAGAGAGCGAATCCCCACCCAGTTCAGCCAGATCCTCGATCACCCATCTGTTGAAGCCTCAGGTAGTCGGAATGACGCAAAAACTATCTACACCCACACATGTCTGCAATACAACAAAACAAAACCTCATTCTAACATAACACCAACAAAAAGTATCTATTTCTATGGCTTAATTCTATTTCATTTGCTTAATCTTATTCTCTGTTATTTAATTCCACTTCTATTTCCCATCTGTTTCTCCTAATTCTTTATTTTTTTATTATTATTATTATAAAATTTTGTATTATTTTTTCAATATTTTTTCATTATTATTATTATATTATTATTATTATTTTATTATACTATTTTATTATATTATTATATTATTATCAATTTTCTATTTTATTATTATCAAGTTTTGATTATGATTATTATTATTATTATTATATTACTATATTATATTATTATTATCATTTTATATATATATTATTATAATATATTATATAAAAATATATTTATATTATTATTATTATTTAATTATTTTTTAATTTATATTATTAGTTTTCTATTAGAAATATTTCTTATTAGGATGATGATGATTATTATTATTATTCTTTTTCTTTTCTCCCTCTTCCTCTCCACTTATCCTTCTAGTTTTTTCCCCTCTTCTCCCATTCCATCTCCCACTTTAGATCAAATAATGCACCGAACATAAACTTTAATATACCATATGGTTATTTGCATTAAAATGATAATTTCGGGTTTTGAAAACAAAAAAGATGCCATACATAAGAACGGAAACCAGCGCGCGACCATAATGGAAACGGCTGATGACGGGAGGTTGACAACAGTTGCCATGGTTACAATAAACGTTGGAATGTGAGTTATTTCCGCCGCTCCGACCACCGGGATCACAGCGGAAAGCCTTCATTGCTGAACGAAGGTACAGTTGCCTCTAATGAATAAACCAAAAGTTCTTTTACAATTCTTCTTCAGGGATCCTCATTTTGATACCTACTTATCCAAAAAAAAAAAAAAAAAAAAAAAAAAAAAAAAAAAAAAAAAAAAAGATTTTTTCCGAGTTTTTACCGTGGATAGTTACCCGCAACAGAGATACTGACGATCGAACCATAGAACCGGTGGGGTATCTTTTAAAGGTTTCGAGTTAGCTGCGGCTACAGGACGAAACTTATAAGACACTATTTGTAGAAACCAGGAGTACGGTACGTACTTTTTACGGGTACATTACAAGAAAAACACTTAAAATAAACCACCCACACACTTCTTTCTTCCCTTTAATAAAGTTACCGGAATTAACGGTAAAAACAATATACAAAATTTACATAAGAACACGGTATAGGACTCCTTCTCTAATAATTATTTAATTATTAATTAATTTATATATACTTATTTACATACTTATTAAAATACTATTATATTAAATTATATAATTTTAAATAAATAATAACTATATATTACATTAAATAATTTGGAAAGAATAATTAGGAGGACTACTTGCGCTTTTAATCGATAAGTTTTTCTCCCTTTGTAGACTCTAATAAATCACCAAAATCACCTTTAATTGAACACAGGACTCGACCTCGGAAATTGATCAGTCCGAGGGGCCGCTGTGGCGAGGGCGTATGGTGATTATTCACGGCCGAAACGTCCGTTTGAGCCAACAGTCACACTGATGATTGAGTTCTGAAATTTTGATTTAGACTTAGATACGACTTAGAGCTAAAGGAGCTAGGCTGCTCTGGCTCTAACAACGCTATCAAACTAGTGGAAATAAAGAGAGCTGTCTAAAATTAACTGCTAATCACCATTAATTGAAAATAGCGCGCTAAGGGGAATTCCCATATAAGTAAACATTTAATCCAATTAGGAATCATTAAACAGGTTTAAAAAAATGCCAAACAGACAGAAAACACTCATGGAATTGTGATCTACGTAATTTGGTGTCATAAATGCAAAAAACAATATGTGGGTAAACAGGGACCTCGTTTAGAGAACGCATTTCCAAACATAAATCCAACATGGAATGTAAAATAAAAACGGAAACAACCGTAGTAAAACACTTCCTTGAACATGGATTAGAAGCAGTGAGAAGCAGACCACTTGCACATAATCCCAACTGGTCTGGACGTGAAAGATGGATCCAAGAACAACAATGGATAAAAAATTAGAAACAAAAACACCAAAGGGCTTAAATGACTTGGGACCTTACACACAAAAAACAAAATAGGTTCCCCAAATAGTTTCCTCTGAGACTTAACCTAACATCATTTTCCTCTCTTATTCTAACCTTCACTAAATGTTACGCTCTAAACCTAACCCTCTGTGTTGAATGTGTCTCATTCTGACCGTCACTAAATGTTAAGCTCTAAACCTAACCCTCTGTGTTGAATGTGTCTCATTCTAACCTTCACTAAATGTTAAACTCTAAACCTAACCATCTTTGTTTAATGGGTCTTATGCTAACTTTCACTAAATGTTAAGCTCTAAACCTAACCATCTTTGTTTAATGTGTCTTATGCTAACCTTCACTAAATATTAGACTCTAAACCTAACCCTCTGTGTTGAATGTGTCTCATTCTAACCTTCACTAAATGTTAAGCTCTAACCTAACACTCTGTGTGAATGTGTCTCATTCTAACCTTCACTAAATGTTAAGCTCTAAACTTAACCAAGGTCTTTTGTATGTATCACTGTCAGGCTCTTTCTTCTTTCCTCTTTGAATCAAGAACACCACATACCAATTCACTCCAGCCTCCATCTGAACTTAGTTTGGAAAAGGCAATTACACCCACCGGAATATGCTGGTCATATTCTAAGCAGCCCATACAGCACATACAAAACAAATAGGTGGAGCCTTGTGCACACCGTAAACACCATACACCATCCATAAGAGATAGTTCCTGTGGCCCAGGATGGACTCTGATCTCGAGCGAGAGCGCATACCCTTTGAGGTTCCTGTAACGGGCTGTGATCCATTCGTGGGGAGCCCACAGGCTCAGAGAGCGAATCCCCCACCCAGTTCAGCCAGATCCTCGATCACCCATCTGTTGAAGCCTCAGGTAGTCGGAATGACGCAAAAACTATCTACACCCACACATGTCTGCAATACAACAAAACAAACCTCATTCTAACATAACACCAACAAAAAGTATCTATTTTCTATGGCTTAATTCTATTTCATTTGCTTATCTTATCTCTGTTATTTAATTCCACTTCTATTTCCCATCTTGTTTCTCCTAATTTCTTTATTTTTTTATTATTATTATAAATTTGTATTATTTTTCAATATTTTCATTATTATTATTATTATTATTATTATTTTATTATACTATTTTATATTATTATATTATTATTATCAATTTTCTATTTATTATTATCAAGTTTGATTATGATTATTATTATTATTATTATATTACTATATTATTTATTATATTATTATCAATTTATTATAATATTATTATTATATATTATATAAAAAAAATATATATACTTATATTATTTTTATTATTTAAATTAATTGTTTAAATTCTTATTATTGATTTTCTATTTGAATTATTTCTTATTATGATAATGGTGATTATTATTATTATTCTTTTTCTTTTCTCCTCTTCCCTCTCCACTTATCCTTCTAGTTTTTTCCCCTCTTCTCCCATTCCATCTCCCACTTTAGATCAAATAATGCACCGAACATAAACTTTAATATACCATATGGTTATTTGCATTAAAATGATAATTTCGGGTTTTGCAAACAAAAAGATGCCATACATAAGAACGGAAACCAGCGCGCGACCATAATGGAAACGGCTGATGACGGGAGGTTGACAACAGTTGCCATGGTTACAATAAACGTTGGAATGTGAGTTATTTCCGCCGCTCCGACCACCGGGATCACAGCGGAAAGCCTTCATTGCTGAACGAAGGTACAGTTGCCTCTAATGAATAAACCAAAAGTTCTTTTACAATTCTTCTTCAGGGATCCTCATTTTGATACCTACTTATCCAAAAAAAAAAAAAAAAAAAAAAAAAAAAATAAAAAAAAAAAAGATTTTTTCCGAGTTTTTACCGTGGATAGTTACCCGCAACAGAGATACTGACGATCGAACCATAGAACCGGTGGGGTATCTTTAAAGGTTTCGAGTTAGCTGCGGCTACAGGACGAAACTTATAAGACACTATTTGTAGAAACCAGGAGTACGGTACGTACTTTTTACGGGTACATTACAAGAAAAACACTTAAAATAAACCACCCACACAACTTCTTTCTTCCCTTTAATAAAGTTACCGGAATTAACGGTAAAAACAATATACAAATTTACATAAGAACACGGTATAGGACTCCTTCTCTAATAATTATTTAATTATTAATTAAATTTATATATATACTTATTTACATACTTATAAAATTACTATAATTTTAAATTATATAATTTTAAATAAATAATAACTATATATTACATTAAATAATTTGGAAAGAATAATTAGGAGGACTACTTGCGCTTTTAATCGATAAGTTTTTCTCCCTTTGTAGACTCTAATAAATCACCAAAATCACCTTTAATTGAACACAGGACTCGACCTCGGAAATTGATCAGTCCGAGGGGCCGCTGTTGGCGAGGGCGTATGGTGATTATTCACGGCCGAAACGTCCGTTTGAGCCAACAGTCACCACTGATGATTGAGTTCTGAAATTTTGATTTAGACTTAGATACGACTTAGAGCTAAAGGAGCTAGGCTGCTCTGGCTCTAACAACGCTATCAAACTAGTGGAAATAAAAGAGAGCTGTCTAAAATTAACTGCTAATCACCATTAATTGAAAATAGCGCGCTAAGGGGAATTCCCATATAAGTAAACATTTAATCCAATTAGGAATCATTAAACAGGTTTAAAAAAATGCCAAACAGACAGAAAACACTCATGGAATTGTGATCTACGTAATTTGGTGTCATAAATGCAAAAACAATATGTGGGTAAAACAGGGACCTCGTTTAGAGAACGCATTTCAAACATAAATCCAACATGGAATGTAAAATAAAAACGGAAACAACCGTAGTAAAACACTTCCTTGAACATGGATTAGAAGCAGTGAGAAGCAGACCACTTGCACATAATCCCAACTGGTCTGGACGTGAAAGATGGATCCAAGAACAACAATGGATAAAAAATTAGAAACAAAAACACCAAAGGGCTTAAATGACTTGGGACCTTACACACAAAAAACAAATAGGTTCCCCAAATAGTTTCCTCTGAGACTTAACCTAAAATCATTTTCCTCTCTTATTCTAACCTTCACTAAATGTTAAGCTCTAAACCTAACCCTCTGTGTTGAATGTGTCTCATTCTAACCTTCACTAAATGTTAAGCTCTAAACCTAACCCTCTGTGTTGAATGTGTCTCATTCTAACCTTCACTAAATGTTAAACTCTAAACCTAACCCTCTGTGTTGAATGTGTCTCATTCTAACCTTCACTAAATGTTAAGCTCTAAACCTAACCCTCTGTGTTGAATGTGTCTCATTCTAACCTTCACTAAATGTTAAACTCTAAACCTAACCCTCTGTGTTGAATGTGTCTCATTCTAACCTTCACTAAATGTTAAGCTCTAAACCTAACACTCTGTGTTGAATGTGTCTCATTCTAACCTTCACTAAATGTTAAGCTCTAAACTTAACCAAGGTCTTTTGTATGTATCACTGTCAGGCTCTTTCTTCTTTCCTCTTTGAATCAAGAACACCAACATACCAATTCACTCCAGCCTCCATCTGAACTTAGTTTGGAAAAGGCAATTACACCCACCGGAATATGCTGGTCATATTCTAAGCAGCCCATACAGCACATACAAAAACAAATAGGTGGAGCCTTTGTGCACACCGTAAACACCATACACCATCCATAAGAGATAGTTCCTGTGGCCCAGGATGGACTCTGATCTCGAGCGAGAGCGCATACCCTTTGAGGTTCCTGTAACGGGCTGTGATCCATTCGTGGGAGCCCACAGGCTCAGAGAGCGAATCCCCCACCCAGTTCAGCCAGATCCTCGATCACCCATCTGTTGAAGCCTCAGGTAGTCGGAATGACGCAAAAACTATCTACACCCACACATGTCTGCAATACAACAAAACAAAACCTCATTCTAACATAACACCAACAAAAAGTATCTATTTTCTATGGCTTAATTCTATTTCATTTGCTTAATCTTATTCTCTGTTATTTAATTCCACTTCTATTTCCCATCTTGTTTCTCCTAATTTCTTTATTTTTTTATTATTATTATAAAATTTTGTATTATTTTTCAATATTTTTTCATTATTATTATTATTATTATTATTATTATTTATTATACTATTTATTATATTATTATATTATATTATTATCAATTTTCTATTTATTATTATCAAGTTTTGATTATGATTATTATTATTATTATATTACTATATTATTTTATTATATTATTATTATCAATTTTATATTATAATATTATTATTATTATATTATATAAAAATATATATATACTTATATTATTATTATTATTTAAATTATTTTTTAATTTATTATTATTAGTTTTCTATTAGAAATATTTCTTATTAGGATGATGATGATTATTATTATTATTCTTTTCTTTTCTCCCTCTTCCCTCTCCACTTATCCTTCTAGTTTTTTCCCCCTCTTCTCCCATTCCATCTCCCACTTTAGATCAAATAATGCACCGAACATAAAACTTTAATATACCATATGGTTATTTGCATTAAAATGATAATTTCGGGTTTTGCAAACAAAAAAGATGCCATACATAAGAACGGAAACCAGCGCGCGACCATAATGGAAACGGCTGATGACGGGAGGTTGACAACAGTTGCCATGGTTACAATAAACGTTGGAATGTGAGTTATTTCCGCCGCTCCGACCACCGGGATCACAGCGGAAAGCCTTCATTGCTGAACGAAGGTACAGTTGCCTCTAATGAATAAAACCAAAAGTTCTTTTACAATTCTTCTTCAGGGATCCTCATTTTGATACCTACTTATCCAAAAAAAAAAAAAAAAAAAAAAAAAAAAAAAAAAAAAACAAAAAGATTTTTTCCGAGTTTTTACCGTGGATAGTTACCCGCAACGGAGATACTGACGATCGAACCATAGAACCGGTGGGGTATCTTTTAAAGGTTTCGAGTTAGCTGCGGCTACAGGACGAAACTTATAAGACACTATTTGTAGAAACCAGGAGTACGGTACGTACTTTTTACGGGTACATTACAAGAAAAACACTTAAATAAACCACCCACACAACTTCTTTCTTCCCTTTAATAAAGTTACCGGAATTAACGGTAAAAACAATATACAAAATTACATAAGAACACGGTATAGGACTCCTTCTCTAATAATTATTTAATTATTAATTAAATTTATATATATACTTATTTACATACTTATTAAAATACTATTATATTAAAATTATATAATTTTAAATAAATAATAACTATATATTACATTAAATAATTTGGAAAGAATAATTAGGAGGACTACTTGCGCTTTTAATCGATAAGTTTTTCTCCCTTTGTAGACTCTAATAAATCACCAAAATCACCTTTAATTGAACACAGGACTCGACCTCGGAAATTGATCAGTCCGAGGGGCCGCTGTTGGCGAGGGCGTATGGTGATTATTCACGGCCGAAACGTCCGTTTGAGCCAACAGTCACCACTGATGATTGAGTTCTGAAATTTTGATTTAGACTTAGATACGACTTAGAGCTAAAGGAGCTAGGCTGCTCTGGCTCTAACAACGCTATCAAACTAGTGGAAATAAAAGAGAGCTGTCTAAAATTAACTGCTAATCACCATTAATTGAAAATAGCGCGCTAAGGGGAATTCCCACATAATTAAACATTTAATCCAATTAGGAATCATTAAACAGGTTTAAAAAATGCCAAACAGACAGAAAACACTCATGGAATTGTGATCTACGTAATTTGGTGTCATAAATGCAAAAAACAATATGTGGGTAAAACAGGGACCTCGTTTAGAGAACGCATTTCCAAACATAAATCCAACATGAAATGTAAAATAAAAACGGAAACAACCGTAGTAAAACACTTCCTTGAACATGGATTAGAAGCAGTGAGAAGCAGACCACTTGCACATAATCCCAACTGGTCTGGACGTGAAAGATGGATCCAAGAACAACAATGGATAAAAATTAGAAACAAAAACACCAAAGGGCTTAAATGACTTGGGACCTTACACACAAAAAACAAAATAGGTTCCCCAAATAGTTTCCTCTGAGACTTAACCTAAAATCATTTTCCTCTCTTATTCTAACCTTCACTAAATGTTAAGCTCTAAACCTAACCCTCTGTGTTGAATGTGTCTCATTCTAACCTTCACTAAATGTTAAGCTCTAAACCTAACCCTCTGTGTTGAATGTGTCTCATTCTAACCTTCACTAAATGTTAAACTCTAAACCTAACCCTCTGTGTTGAATGTGTCTCATTCTAACCTTCACTAAATGTTAAGCTCTAAACCTAACCCTCTGTGTTGAATGTGTCTCATTCTAACCTTCACTAAATGTTAAACTCTAAACCTAACCCTCTGTGTTGAATGTGTCTCATTCTAACCTTCACTAAATGTTAAGCTCTAAACCTAACACTCTGTGTTGAATGTGTCTCATTCTAACCTTCACTAAATGTTAAGCTCTAAACTTAACCAAGGTCTTTTGTATGTATCACTGTCAGGCTCTTTCTTCTTTCCTCTTTGAATCAAGAACACCAACATACCAATTCACTCCAGCCTCCATCTGAACTTAGTTTGGAAAAGGCAATTACACCCACCGGAATATGCTGGTCATATTCTAAGCAGCCCATACAGCACATACAAAACAAATAGGTGGAGCCTTTGTGCACACCGTAAACACCATACACCATCCATAAGAGATAGTTCCTGTGGCCCAGGATGGACTCTGATCTCGAGCGAGAGCGCATACCCTTTGAGGTTCCTGTAACGGGCTGTGATCCATTCGTGGGAGCCCACAGGCTCAGAGAGCGAATCCCCCACCCAGTTCAGCCAGATCCTCGATCACCCATCTGTTGAAGCCTCAGGTAGTCGGAATGACGCAAAAACTATCTACACCCACACATGTCTGCAATACAACAAAACAAAACCTCATTCTAACATAACACCAACAAAAAAGTATCTATTTTCTATGGCTTAATTCTATTTCATTTGCTTAATCTTATTCTCTGTTATTTAATTCCACTTCTATTTCCCATCTTGTTTCTCCTAATTTCTTTATTTTTATTATTATTATTATAAAATTTGTATTATTTTTCAATATTTTTCATTATTATTATTATTATTATTATTATTTTATTATACTATTTTATTATATTATTATATTATATTATTATCAATTTTCTATTTTATTATTATCAAGTTTGATTATGATTATTATTATTATTATATTACTATATTATTTATTATATTATTATTATCAATTTTATATTATAATATTATTATTATATATTATATAAAAATATATATATACTTATATTATTATTATTATTTAAATTATTTTTTAATTTATTATTATTAGTTTTCTATTAGAAATATTTCTTATTAGGATGATGATGATTATTATTATTATTCTTTTCTTTTCTCCCTCTTCCCTCTCCACTTATCCTTCTAGTTTTTCCCCCTCTTCTCCCATTCCATCTCCCACTTTAGATCAAATAATGCACCGAACATAAAACTTTAATATACCATATGGTTATTTGCATTAAAATGATAATTTCGGGTTTTGCAAACAAAAAAGATGCCATACATAAGAACGGAAACCAGCGCGCGACCATAATGGAAACGGCTGATGACGGGAGGTTGACAACAGTTGCCATGGTTACAATAAACGTTGGAATGTGAGTTATTTCCGCCGCTCCGACCACCGGGATCACAGCGGAAAGCCTTCATTGCTGAACGAAGGTACAGTTGCCTCTAATGAATAAAACCAAAAGTTCTTTTACAATTCTTCTTCAGGGATCCTCATTTTGATACCTACTTATCCAAAAAAAAAAAAAAAAAAAAAAAAAAAAAAAAAAAAAAAAAAAAAAAGGTTTTTTCCGAGTTTTACCGTGGATAGTTACCCGCAACAGAGATACTGACGATCGAACCATAGAACCGGTGGGTATCTTTTAAAGGTTTCGAGTTAGCTGCGGCTACAGGACGAAACTTATAAGACACTATTTGTAGAAACCAGGAGTACGGTACGTACTTTTTACGGGTACATTACAAGAAAAACACTTAAAATAAACCACCCACACAACTTCTTTCTTCCCTTTAATAAAGTTACCGGAATTAACGGTAAAAACAATATACAAAATTTACATAAGAACACGGTATAGGACTCCTTCTCTAATAATTATTTAATTATTAATTAAATTTATATATATACTTATTTACATACTTATTAAAATACTATTATATTAAAATTATATAATTTTAAATAAATAATAACTATATATTACATTAAATAATTTGGAAAGAATAATTAGGAGGACTACTTGCGCTTTTAATCGATAAGTTTTTCTCCCTTTGTAGACTCTAATAAATCACCAAAATCACCTTTAATTGAACACAGGACTCGACCTCGGAAATTGATCAGTCCGAGGGGCCGCTGTTGGCGAGGGCGTATGGTGATTATTCACGGCCGAAACGTCCGTTTGAGCCAACAGTCACCACTGATGATTGAGTTCTGAAATTTTGATTTAGACTTAGATACGACTTAGAGCTAAAGGAGCTAGGCTGCTCTGGCTCTAACAACGCTATCAAACTAGTGGAAATAAAAGAGAGCTGTCTAAAATTAACTGCTAATCACCATTAATTGAAAATAGCGCGCTAAGGGGAATTCCCACATAAGTAAACATTTAATCCAATTAGGAATCATTAAACAGGTTTAAAAAATGCCAAACAGACAGAAAACACTCATGGAATTGTGATCTACGTAATTTGGTGTCATAAATGCAAAAAACAATATGTGGGTAAAACAGGGACCTCGTTTAGAGAACGCATTTCCAAACATAAATCCAACATGAAATGTAAAATAAAAACGGAAACAACCGTAGTAAAACACTTCCTTGAACATGGATTAGAAGCAGTGAGAAGCAGACCACTTGCACATAATCCCAACTGGTCTGGACGTGAAAGATGGATCCAAGAACAACAATGGATAAAAAATTAGAAACAAAAACACCAAAGGGCTTAAATGACTTGGGACCTTACACACAAAAAACAAAATAGGTTCCCCAAATAGTTTCCTCTGAGACTTAACCTAAAATCATTTTCCTCTCTTATTCTAACCTTCACTAAATGTTAAGCTCTAAACCTAACCCTCTGTGTTGAATGTGTCTCATTCTAACCTTCACTAAATGTTAAGCTCTAAACCTAACCCTCTGTGTTGAATGTGTCTCATTCTAACCTTCACTAAATGTTAAACTCTAAACCTAACCCTCTGTGTTGAATGTGTCTCATTCTAACCTTCACTAAATGTTAAGCTCTAAACCTAACACTCTGTGTTGAATGTGTCTCATTCTAACCTTCACTAAATGTTAAACTCTAAACCTAACCCTCTGTGTTGAATGTGTCTCATTCTAACCTTCACTAAATGTTAAGCTCTAAACCTAACACTCTGTGTTGAATGTGTCTCATTCTAACCTTCACTAAATGTTAAGCTCTAAACTTAACCAAGGTCTTTTGTATGTATCACTGTCAGGCTCTTTCTTCTTTCCTCTTTGAATCAAGAACACCAACATACCAATTCACTCCAGCCTCCATCTGAACTTAGTTTGGAAAAGGCAATTACACCCACCGGAATATGCTGGTCATATTCTAAGCAGCCCATACAGCACATACAAAAACAAATAGGTGGAGCCTTTGTGCACACCGTAAACACCATACACCATCCATAAGAGATAGTTCCTGTGGCCCAGGATGGACTCTGATCTCGAGCGAGAGCGCATACCCTTTGAGGTTCCTGTAACGGGCTGTGATCCATTCGTGGGGAGCCCACAGGCTCAGAGAGCGAATCCCCCACCCAGTTCAGCCAGATCCTCGATCACCCATCTGTTGAAGCCTCAGGTAGTCGGAATGACGCAAAAACTATCTACACCCACACATGTCTGCAATACAACAAACAAAACCTCATTCTAACATAACACCAACAAAAAGTATCTATTTTCTATGGCTTAATTCTATTTCATTTGCTTAATCTTATTCTCTGTTATTTAATTCCACTTCTATTTCCCATCTTGTTTCTCCTAATTTCTTTATTTTTTATTATTATTATTATAAAATTTTGTATTATTTTTTCAATATTTTTCATTATTATTATTATTATTATTATTATTTTATTATACTATTTTATTATATTATTATATTATATTATTATCAATTTTCTATTTTATTATTATCAAGTTTTGATTATGATTATTATTATTATTATTATATTACTATATTATTTATTATATTATTATTATCAATTTATATTATAATATTATTATTATATATTATATAAAAATATATATATACTTATATTATTATTATTATTTAAATTATTTTTTAATTTATTATTATTAGTTTTCTATTAGAAATATTTCTTATTAGGATGATGATGATTATTATTATTATTCTTTTCTTTTCTCCCTCTTCCCTCTCCACTTATCCTTCTAGTTTTTTCCCCCTCTTCTCCCATTCCATCTCCCACTTTAGATCAAATAATGCACCGAACATAAAACTTTAATATACCATATGGTTATTTGCATTAAAATGATAATTTCGGGTTTTGCAAACAAAAAGATGCCATACATAAGAACGGAAACCAGCGCGCGACCATAATGGAAACGGCTGATGACGGGAGGTTGACAACAGTTGCCATGGTTACAATAAACGTTGGAATGTGAGTTATTTCCGCCGCTCCGACCACCGGGATCACAGCGGAAAGCCTTCATTGCTGAACGAAGGTACAGTTGCCTCTAATGAATAAAACCAAAAGTTCTTTTACAATTCTTCTTCAGGGATCCTCATTTTGATACCTACTTATCCAAAAAAAAAAAAAAAAAAAAAAAAAAAAAAAAAAAAAAAAAAAAAAAAAAAAAAAAAGATTTTTTCCGAGTTTTTACCGTGGATAGTTACCCGCAACAGAGATACTGACGATCGAACCATAGAACCGGTGGGGTATCTTTTAAAGGTTTCGAGTTAGCTGCGGCTACAGGACGAAACTTATAAGACACTATTTGTAGAAACCAGGAGTACGGTACGTACTTTTTACGGGTACATTACAAGAAAAACACTTAAAATAAACCACCCACACAACTTCTTTCTTCCCTTTAATAAAGTTACCGGAATTAACGGTAAAAACAATATACAAAATTTACATAAGAACACGGTATAGGACTCCTTCTCTAATAATTATTTAATTATTAATTAAATTTATATATATACTTATTTACATACTTATTAAAATACTATTATATTAAAATTATATAATTTTAAATAAATAATAACTATATATTACATTAAATAATTTGGAAAGAATAATTAGGAGGACTACTTGCGCTTTTAATCGATAAGTTTTTCTCCCTTTGTAGACTCTAATAAATCACCAAAATCACCTTTAATTGAACACAGGACTCGACCTCGGAAATTGATCAGTCCGAGGGCCGCTGTTGGCGAGGGCGTATGGTGATTATTCACGGCCGAAACGTCCGTTTGAGCCAACAGTCACCACTGATGATTGAGTTCTGAAATTTTGATTTAGACTTAGATACGACTTAGAGCTAAAGGAGCTAGGCTGCTCTGGCTCTAACAACGCTATCAAACTAGTGGAAATAAAAGAGAGCTGTCTAAAATTAACTGCTAATCACCATTAATTGAAAATAGCGCGCTAAGGGGAATTCCCATATAAGTAAACATTTAATCCAATTAGGAATCATTAAACAGGTTTAAAAAAATGCCAAACAGACAGAAAACACTCATGGAATTGTGATCTACGTAATTTGGTGTCATAAATGCAAAAAACAATATGTGGGTAAAACAGGGACCTCGTTTAGAGAACGCATTTCCAAACATAAATCCAACATGAAATGTAAAATAAAAACGGAAACAACCGTAGTAAAACACTTCCTTGAACATGGATTAGAAGCAGTGAGAAGCAGACCACTTGCACATAATCCCAACTGGTCTGGACGTGAAAGATGGATCCAAGAACAACAATGGATAAAAATTAGAAACAAAAACACCAAAGGGCTTAAATGACTTGGGACCTTACACACAAAAAACAAAATAGGTTCCCCAAATAGTTTCCTCTGAGACTTAACCTAAAATCATTTTCCTCTCTTATTCTAACCTTCACTAAATGTTAAGCTCTAAACCTAACCCTCTGTGTTGAATGTGTCTCATTCTAACCTTCACTAAATGTTAAGCTCTAAACCTAACCCTCTGTGTTGAATGTGTCTCATTCTAACCTTCACTAAATGTTAAACTCTAAACCTAACCCTCTGTGTTGAATGTGTCTCATTCTAACCTTCACTAAATGTTAAGCTCTAAACCTAACCCTCTGTGTTGAATGTGTCTCATTCTAACCTTCACTAAATGTTAAACTCTAAACCTAACCCTCTGTGTTGAATGTGTCTCATTCTAACCTTCACTAAATGTTAAGCTCTAAACCTAACACTCTGTGTTGAATGTGTCTCATTCTAACCTTCACTAAATGTTAAGCTCTAAACTTAACCAAGGTCTTTTGTATGTATCACTGTCAGGCTCTTTCTTCTTTCCTCTTTGAATCAAGAACACCAACATACCAATTCACTCCAGCCTCCATCTGAACTTAGTTTGGAAAAGGCAATTACACCCACCGGAATATGCTGGTCATATTCTAAGCAGCCCATACAGCACATACAAAACAAATAGGTGGAGCCTTTGTGCACACCGTAAACACCATACACCATCCATAAGAGATAGTTCCTGTGGCCCAGGATGGACTCTGATCTCGAGCGAGAGCGCATACCCTTTGAGGTTCCTGTAACGGGCTGTGATCCATTCGTGGGGAGCCCACAGGCTCAGAGAGCGAATCCCCCACCCAGTTCAGCCAGATCCTCGATCACCCATCTGTTGAAGCCTCAGGTAGTCGGAATGACGCAAAAACTATCTACACCCACACATGTCTGCAATACAACAAAACAAAACCTCATTCTAACATAACACCAACAAAAAGTATCTATTTTCTATGGCTTAATTCTATTTCATTTGCTTAATCTTATTCTCTGTTATTTAATTCCACTTCTATTTCCCATCTTGTTTCTCCTAATTTCTTTATTTTTTATTATTATTATTATAAAATTTGTATTATTTTTTCAATATTTTTCATTATTATTATTATTATTATTATTATTTTTTATACTATTTTATTATTATTATATTATATTATTATCAATTTTCTATTTATTATTATCAAGTTTTGATTATGATTATTATTATTATTATATTACTATATTATTTTATATATTATTATTATCAATTTTATATTATAATATTATTATTATATATTATATAAAAATATATATATACTTATATTATTATTATTATTAAATTATTTTTTAATTTATTATTATTAGTTTTCTATTAGAAATATTTCTTATTAGGATGATGATGATTATTATTATTATTCTTTTTCTTTTCTCCCTCTTCCCTCTCCACTTATCCTTCTAGTTTTTTCCCCTCTTCTCCCATTCCATCTCCCACTTTAGATCAAATAATGCACCGAACATAAAACTTTAATATACCATATGGTTATTTGCATTAAAATGATAATTTCGGGTTTTGCAAACAAAAAGATGCCATACATAAGAACGGAAACCAGCGCGCGACCATAATGGAAACGGCTGATGACGGGAGGTTGACAACAGTTGCCATGGTTACAATAAACGTTGGAATGTGAGTTATTTCCGCCGCTCCGACCACCGGGATCACAGCGGAAAGCCTTCATTGCTGAACGAAGGTACAGTTGCCTCTAATGAATAAACCAAAAGTTCTTTTACAATTCTTCTTCAGGGATCCTCATTTGATACCTACTTATCCAAAAAAAAAAAAAAAAAAAAAAAAAAAAAAAAAAAAAAAAGATTTTTTCCGAGTTTTTACCGTGGATAGTTACCCGCAACAGAGATACTGACGATCGAACCATAGAACCGGTGGGGTATCTTTTAAAGGTTTCGAGTTAGCTGCGGCTACAGGACGAAACTTATAAGACACTATTTGTAGAAACCAGGAGTACGGTACGTACTTTTTACGGGTACATTACAAGAAAAACACTTAAATAAACCACCCACACAACTTCTTTCTTCCCTTTAATAAAGTTACCGGAATTAACGGTAAAAACAATATACAAAATTTACATAAGAACACGGTATAGGACTCCTTCTCTAATAATTATTTAATTATTAATTAAATTTATATATATACTTATTTACATACTTATTAAATACTATTATATTAAAATTATATAATTTTAAATAAATAATAACTATATATTACATTAAATAATTTGGAAAGAATAATTAGGAGGACTACTTGCGCTTTTAATCGATAAGTTTTTCTCCCTTTGTAGACTCTAATAAATCACCAAAATCACCTTTAATTGAACACAGGACTCGACCTCGGAAATTGATCAGTCCGAGGGGCCGCTGTTGGCGAGGGCGTATGGTGATTATTCACGGCCGAAACGTCCGTTTGAGCCAACAGTCACCACTGATGATTGAGTTCTGAAATTTTGATTTAGACTTAGATACGACTTAGAGCTAAAGGAGCTAGGCTGCTCTGGCTCTAACAACGCTATCAAACTAGTGGAAATAAAGAGAGCTGTCTAAAATTAACTGCTAATCACCATTAATTGAAAATAGCGCGCTAAGGGGAATTCCCATATAAGTAAACATTTAATCCAATTAGGAATCATTAAACAGGTTTAAAAAATGCCAAACAGACAGAAAACACTCATGGAATTGTGATCTACGTAATTTGGTGTCATAAATGCAAAAAACAATATGTGGGTAAAACAGGGACCTCGTTTAGAGAACGCATTTCCAAACATAAATCCAACATTAAATGTAAAATAAAAACGGAAACAACCGTGGTAAAACACTTCCTTGAACATGGATTAGAAGCAGTGAGAAGCAGACCACTTGCACATAATCCCAACTGGTCTGGACGTGAAAGATGGATCCAAGAACAACAATGGATAAAAAATTAGAAACAAAACACCAAAGGGCTTAAATGACTTGGGACCTTACACACAAAAACAAAATAGGTTCCCCAAATAGTTTCCTCTGAGACTTAACCTAAAATCATTTTCCTCTCTTATTCTAACCTTCACTAAATGTTAAGCTCTAAACCTAACCCTCTGTGTTGAATGTGTCTCATTCTAACCTTCACTAAATGTTAAGCTCTAAACCTAACCCTCTGTGTTGAATGTGTCTCATTCTAACCTTCACTAAATGTTAAACTCTAAACCTAACCCTCTGTGTTGAATGTGTCTCATTCTAACCTTCACTAAATGTTAAGCTCTAAACCTAACCCTCTGTGTTGAATGTGTCTCATTCTAACCTTCACTAAATGTTAAACTCTAAACCTAACCCTCTGTGTTGAATGTGTCTCATTCTAACCTTCACTAAATGTTAAACTCTAAACCTAACCCTCTGTGTTGAATGTGTCTCATTCTAACCTTCACTAAATGTTAAGCTCTAAACCTAACCCTCTGTGTTGAATGTGTCTCATTCTAACCTTCACTAAATGTTAAGCTCTAAACCTAACACTCTGTGTTGAATGTGTCTCATTCTAACCTTCACTAAATGTTAAGCTCTAAACTTAACCAAGGTCTTTTGTATGTATCACTGTCAGGCTCTTTCTTCTTTCCTCTTTGAATCAAGAACACCAACATACCAATTCACTCCAGCCTCCATCTGAACTTAGTTTGGAAAAGGCAATTACACCCACCGGAATATGCTGGTCATATTCTAAGCAGCCCATACAGCACATACAAAAACAAATAGGTGGAGCCTTTGTGCACACCGTAAACACCATACACCATCCATAAGAGATAGTTCCTGTGGCCCAGGATGGACTCTGATCTCGAGCGAGAGCGCATACCCTTTGAGGTTCCTGTAACGGGCTGTGATCCATTCGTGGGGAGCCCACAGGCTCAGAGAGCGAATCCCCCACCCAGTTCAGCCAGATCCTCGATCACCCATCTGTTGAAGCCTCAGGTAGTCGGAATGACGCAAAAACTATCTACACCCACACATGTCTGCAATACAACAAAACAAAACCTCATTCTAACATAACACCAACAAAAAAGTATCTATTTTCTATGGCTTAATTCTATTTCATTTGCTTAATCTTATTCTCTGTTATTTAATTCCACTTCTATTTCCCAGCTTGTTTCTCCTAATTTCTTTATTTTTTTATTATTATTATTATAAAATTTTGTATTATTTTTTCAATATTTTTTCATTATTATTATTATTATTATTATTATTTTATTATACTATTTTATTATATTATTATATTATATTATTATCAATTTTCTATTTTATTATTATCAAGTTTTGATTATGATTATTATTATTATTATTATATTACTATATTATTTTATTATATTATTATTATCAATTTTATATTATAATATTATTATTATTATATATTATATAAAAAATATATATATACTTATATTATTATTATTATTTAAATTATTTTTTTAATTTATTATTATTAGTTTTCTATTAGAAATATTTCTTATTAGGATGATGATGATTATTATTATTATTCTTTTTCTTTTCTCCCTCTTCCCTCTCCACTTATCCTTCTAGTTTTTTCCCCCTCTTCTCCCATTCCATCTCCCACTTTAGATCAAATAATGCACCGAACATAAAACTTTAATATACCATATGGTTATTTGCATTAAAATGATAATTTCGGGTTTTGCAAACAAAAAAGATGCCATACATAAGAACGGAAACCAGCGCGCGACCATAATGGAAACGGCTGATGACGGGAGGTTGACAACAGTTGCCATGGTTACAATAAACGTTGGAATGTGAGTTATTTCCGCCGCTCCGACCACCGGGATCACAGCGGAAAGCCTTCATTGCTGAACGAAGGTACAGTTGCCTCTAATGAATAAAACCAAAAGTTCTTTTACAATTCTTCTTCAGGGATCCTCATTTTGATACCTACTTATCCAAAAAAAAAAAAAAAAAAAAAAAAAAAAAAAAAAAAAAAAAAAAAAGATTTTTTCCGAGTTTTTACCGTGGATAGTTACCCGCAACAGAGATACTGACGATCGAACCATAGAACCGGTGGGGTATCTTTTAAAGGTTTCGAGTTAGCTGCGGCTACAGGACGAAACTTATAAGACACTATTTGTAGAAACCAGGAGTACGGTACGTACTTTTTACGGGTACATTACAAGAAAACACTTAAAATAAACCACCCACACAACTTCTTTCTTCCCTTTAATAAAGTTACCGGAATTAACGGTAAAAACAATATACAAAATTTACATAAGAACACGGTATAGGACTCCTTCTCTAATAATTATTTAATTATTAATTAAATTTATATATATACTTATTTACATACTTATTAAATACTATTATATTAAAATTATATAATTTTAAATAAATAATAACTATATATTACATTAAATAATTTGGAAAGAATAATTAGGAGGACTACTTGCGCTTTTAATCGATAAGTTTTTCTCCCTTTGTAGACTCTAATAAATCACCAAAATCACCTTTAATTGAACACAGGACTCGACCTCGGAAATTGATCAGTCCGAGGGGCCGCTGTTGGCGAGGGCGTATGGTGATTATTCACGGCCGAAACGTCCGTTTGAGCCAACAGTCACCACTGATGATTGAGTTCTGAAATTTTGATTTAGACTTAGATACGACTTAGAGCTAAAGGAGCTAGGCTGCTCTGGCTCTAACAACGCTATCAAACTAGTGGAAATAAAAGAGAGCTGTCTAAAATTAACTGCTAATCACCATTAATTGAAAATAGCGCGCTAAGGGGAATTCCCATATAAGTAAACATTTAATCCAATTAGGAATCATTAAACAGGTTTAAAAAAATGCCAAACAGACAGAAAACACTCATGGAATTGTGATCTACGTAATTTGGTGTCATAAATGCAAAAAACAATATGTGGGTAAAACAGGGACCTCGTTTAGAGAACGCATTTCCAAACATAAATCCAACATGAAATGTAAAATAAAAACGGAAACAACCGTAGTAAAACACTTCCTTGAACATGGATTAGAAGCAGTGAGAAGCAGACCACTTGCACATAATCCCAACTGGTCTGGACGTGAAAGATGGATCCAAGAACAACAATGGATAAAAAATTAGAAACAAAAACACCAAAGGGCTTAAATGACTTGGGACCTTACACACAAAAAACAAAATAGGTTCCCCAAATAGTTTCCTCTGAGACTTAACCTAAAATCATTTTCCTCTCTTATTCTAACCTTCACTAAATGTTAAGCTCTAAACCTAACCCTCTGTGTTGAATGTGTCTCATTCTAACCTTCACTAAATGTTAAGCTCTAAACCTAACCCTCTGTGTTGAATGTGTCTCATTCTAACCTTCACTAAATGTTAAGCTCTAAACCTAACCCTCTGTGTTGAATGTGTCTCATTCTAACCTTCACTAAATGTTAAGCTCTAAACCTAACCCTCTGTGTTGAATGTGTCTCATTCTAACCTTCACTAAATGTTAAACTCTAAACCTAACCCTCTGTGTTGAATGTGTCTCATTCTAACCTTCACTAAATGTTAAGCTCTAAACCTAACCCTCTGTGTTGAATGTGTCTCATTCTAACCTTCACTAAATGTTAAACTCTAAACCTAACCCTCTGTGTTGAATGTGTCTCATTCTAACCTTCACTAAATGTTAAGCTCTAAACCTAACACTCTGTGTTGAATGTGTCTCATTCTAACCTTCACTAAATGTTAAGCTCTAAACTTAACCAAGGTCTTTTGTATGTATCACTGTCAGGCTCTTTCTTCTTTCCTCTTTGAATCAAGAACACCAACATACCAATTCACTCCAGCCTCCATCTGAACTTAGTTTGGAAAAGGCAATTACACCCACCGGAATATGCTGGTCATATTCTAAGCAGCCCATACAGCACATACAAAAACAAATAGGTGGAGCCTTTGTGCACACCGTAAACACCATACACCATCCATAAGAGATAGTTCCTGTGGCCCAGGATGGACTCTGATCTCGAGCGAGAGCGCATACCCTTTGAGGTTCCTGTAACGGGCTGTGATCCATTCGTGGGGAGCCCACAGGCTCAGAGAGCGAATCCCCCACCCAGTTCAGCCAGATCCTCGATCACCCATCTGTTGAAGCCTCAGGTAGTCGGAATGACGCAAAAACTATCTACACCCACACATGTCTGCAATACAACAAAACAAAACCTCATTCTAACATAACACCAACAAAAAAGTATCTATTTTCTATGGCTTAATTCTATTTCATTTGCTTAATCTTATTCTCTGTTATTTAATTCCACTTCTATTTCCCAGCTTGTTTCTCCTAATTTCTTTATTTTTTTATTATTATTATAAAATTTTGTATTATTTTTTCAATATTTTTTCATTATTATTATTATTATTATTATTATTTTATTATACTATTTTATTATATTATTATATTATATTATTATCAATTTTCTATTTTATTATTATCAAGTTTTGATTATGATTATTATTATTATTATTATATTACTATATTATTTTATTATATTATTATTATCAATTTTATATTATAATATTATTATTATTATATATTATATAAAAAATATATATATACTTATATTATTATTATTATTTAAATTTTTTTAATTTATTATTATTAGTTTTCTATTAGAAATATTTCTTATTAGGATGATGATGATTATTATTATTATTCTTTTTCTTTTCTCCCTCTTCCCTCTCCACTTATCCTTCTAGTTTTTTCCCCCTCTTCTCCCATTCCATCTCCCACTTTAGATCAAATAATGCACCGAACATAAAACTTTAATATACCATATGGTTATTTGCATTAAAATGATAATTTCGGGTTTTGCAAACAAAAAAGATGCCATACATAAGAACGGAAACCAGCGCGCGACCATAATGGAAACGGCTGATGACGGGAGGTTGACAACAGTTGCCATGGTTACAATAAACGTTGGAATGTGAGTTATTTCCGCCGCTCCGACCACCGGGATCACAGCGGAAAGCCTTCATTGCTGAACGAAGGTACAGTTGCCTCTAATGAATAAAACCAAAAGTTCTTTTACAATTCTTCTTCAGGGATCCTCATTTTGATACCTACTTATCCAAAAAAAAAAAAAAAAAAAAAAAAAAAAAAAAAAAAAAAAAAAAAAAAAAAAAAAAAGATTTTTTCCGAGTTTTTACCGTGGATAGTTACCCGCAACAGAGATACTGACGATCGAACCATAGAACCGGTGGGGTATCTTTTAAAGGTTTCGAGTTAGCTGCGGCTACAGGACGAAACTTATAAGACACTATTTGTAGAAACCAGGAGTACGGTACGTACTTTTTACGGGTACATTACAAGAAAAACACTTAAAATAAACCACCCACACAACTTCTTTCTTCCCTTTAATAAAGTTACCGGAATTAACGGTAAAAACAATATACAAAATTTACATAAGAACACGGTATAGGACTCCTTCTCTAATAATTATTTAATTATTAATTAAATTTATATATATACTTATTTACATACTTATTAAAATACTATTATATTAAAATTATATAATTTTAAATAAATAATAACTATATATTACATTAAATAATTTGGAAAGAATAATTAGGAGGACTACTTGCGCTTTTAATCGATAAGTTTTTCTCCCTTTGTAGACTCTAATAAATCACCAAAATCACCTTTAATTGAACACAGGACTCGACCTCGGAAATTGATCAGTCCGAGGGGCCGCTGTTGGCGAGGGCGTATGGTGATTATTCACGGCCGAAACGTCCGTTTGAGCCAACAGTCACCACTGATGATTGAGTTCTGAAATTTTGATTTAGACTTAGATACGACTTAGAGCTAAAGGAGCTAGGCTGCTCTGGCTCTAACAACGCTATCAAACTAGTGGAAATAAAAGAGAGCTGTCTAAAATTAACTGCTAATCACCATTAATTGAAAATAGCGCGCTAAGGGGAATTCCCACATAATTAAACATTTAATCCAATTAGGAATCATTAAACAGGTTTAAAAAATGCCAAACAGACAGAAAACACTCATGGAATTGTGATCTACGTAATTTGGTGTCATAAATGCAAAAAACAATATGTGGGTAAAACAGGGACCTCGTTTAGAGAACGCATTTCCAAACATAAATCCAACATGAAATGTAAAATAAAAACGGAAACAACCGTAGTAAAACACTTCCTTGAACATGGATTAGAAGCAGTGAGAAGCAGACCACTTGCACATAATCCCAACTGGTCTGGACGTGAAAGATGGATCCAAGAACAACAATGGATAAAAATTAGAAACAAAAACACCAAAGGGCTTAAATGACTTGGGACCTTACACACAAAAAACAAAATAGGTTCCCCAAATAGTTTCCTCTGAGACTTAACCTAAAATCATTTTCCTCTCTTATTCTAACCTTCACTAAATGTTAAGCTCTAAACCTAACCCTCTGTGTTGAATGTGTCTCATTCTAACCTTCACTAAATGTTAAGCTCTAAACCTAACCCTCTGTGTTGAATGTGTCTCATTCTAACCTTCACTAAATGTTAAACTCTAAACCTAACCCTCTGTGTTGAATGTGTCTCATTCTAACCTTCACTAAATGTTAAGCTCTAAACCTAACCCTCTGTGTTGAATGTGTCTCATTCTAACCTTCACTAAATGTTAAACTCTAAACCTAACCCTCTGTGTTGAATGTGTCTCATTCTAACCTTCACTAAATGTTAAGCTCTAAACCTAACACTCTGTGTTGAATGTGTCTCATTCTAACCTTCACTAAATGTTAAGCTCTAAACTTAACCAAGGTCTTTTGTATGTATCACTGTCAGGCTCTTTCTTCTTTCCTCTTTGAATCAAGAACACCAACATACCAATTCACTCCAGCCTCCATCTGAACTTAGTTTGGAAAAGGCAATTACACCCACCGGAATATGCTGGTCATATTCTAAGCAGCCCATACAGCACATACAAAAACAAATAGGTGGAGCCTTTGTGCACACCGTAAACACCATACACCATCCATAAGAGATAGTTCCTGTGGCCCAGGATGGACTCTGATCTCGAGCGAGAGCGCATACCCTTTGAGGTTCCTGTAACGGGCTGTGATCCATTCGTGGGGAGCCCACAGGCTCAGAGAGCGAATCCCCCACCCAGTTCAGAGAGAAGAAAACCCACAAAATAGAACCGGGGTCCTATTCCATTATTCCTAGCTGCGGTATTCAGGCGACGGGGGCCTGCTTTGAACACTCTAATTTTTTCAAAGTAAACGCTTCGAGCCCCGGCAAGACACTCAGCTAAGAGCATCGAGGGGGCGCCGAGAGGCAGGGGCTGGGACAGACGGTGGCTCGCCTCGCGGCGGACCGTCAGCTCGATCCCGAGATCCAACTACGAGCTTTTTAACTGCAGCAACTTTAAGATACGCTATTGGAGCTGGAATTACCGCGGCTGCTGGCACCAGACTTGCCCTCCAATGGATCCTCGTCAAAGGATTTAAAGTGTACTCATTCCAATTACAGGGCCTCGAAAGAGTCCTGTATTGTTATTTTTCGTCACTACCTCCCCGAGTCGGGAGTGGGTAATTTGCGCGCCTGCTGCCTTCCTTGGATGTGGTAGCCGTTTCTCAGGCTCCCTCTCCGGAATCGAACCCTGATTCCCCGTTACCCGTGGTCACCATGGTAGGCACGTAGCGTACCATCGAAAGTTGATAGGGCAGACATTCGAATGAGACGTCGCCGCCACGGAGGGCCAGCGATCGGCCCCAGGTTATCTAGAGTCACCAAAGCGGGCCGGGGCGGGCCCCCGCACCCCCCCCGCGAGAGGGAGGAGGGGAAGCCGCACCCCGCATGGGTTTTGGGTCTGATAAATGCACGCATCCCCGACCGCCCGCCCCGCGAAGGGAGGCGGCCGGGTCAGCGCTCGTTTGCATGTATTAGCTCTAGAATTGCCACAGTTATCCAAGTAACGGTAGAGCGATCAAAGGAACCATAACTGATTTAATGAGCCATTCGCAGTTTCACTGTACCAGCCGTGTGTACTTAGACATGCATGGCTTAATCTTTGAGACAAGCATATGCTACTGGCAGGATCAACCAGGTAGACCCCCATTCAACGATGACCGCGGGCCGAGGCCGGTGACGGAAGGTTGCTCCGGTGTCACACCATGTGTGCACTTTATCCGGAGGAGAGCCCGCCGACTTCCAGCTCCGACACGCGGCGCATGCATCTCGGGAGAGCGGAGGAACCGAGTGGGGGCGGGCGTCGTCTTGGGCGGAGAACCGCCTGCCATGCCTTGCCTGCCTGCCTGCCCCCACAGCGGATCTCCGTAGAGGGCCCCCGCAGCGGCTGTGCCAGCCTCCGGCCAATCATTGGATACGGATGCCCCGGTGGTGTCTGTGAGAGATCACACTTTGCCCGGGGAGAGCCGTGGTCCGCAGCGTCCTTCGAGCTGGCACATGTGCGCGGGGGTATGGTTCTGCATATGGGTTTTGAGAAACTCAATGATTCCTGGAGCCACCGCAGCTTCCTGGAGGCCGGTTCCACCCCAAACGATACCTAACTGGAACCGACAGTCCTGCTGCGATGGACCAGTGAAAGACGGCTGGGACAGACGGGACGTCTCGGTCTCGCTACCGATGGGACGACCGCGGGCTGGAGCGGGTGGGCCAGGCCCACGACTGTCAGTGCCCGGGTCTGGAGGCGAACCTGCAAGGTTGGAGGAACCCTTCGCCGAAGCGCCAGTGCTTGAGAGCACCAGGGCCGGCGGGAGCCCTTCATGGCAGGCCACGTGTGCTGTTCGGTCGGTTGTGTGTGTGTAAGTGTGCATGGGAGACATCCACTGGAGCTCCAGGACCTCCAGCGGGACCCCGGGCGGACCGGAGTCCGCTCAGAGCACACCGCCTTCGGCCTGGGCCCAGGGTGTCCTTGCCGCTCTGTCCTGCCTTCCACAGAGCTCCGGGGCGAGCCAGAGAACCTCCAGGCCCGTCGGAAGGACCCAGCAGACTCACCGGCCAAATCTGAGACATGTCGGCCAAAGCCCCGGTTCTCCAGAGAAAAGGCAGACTTTTTTTTTTAAAACCGCTCAAAATGCACTAAAATGGGGGAAAAGAGGGCTGAAACCTGCTTAGATAGGCTCGCCAGACATCCAGGTTTCCTAAAATATAATTTTCTAAGACCTCACTTTGCCGTTTTTCTTCTAAGTCCCTCTTTTCCAACTCTCTCCTGATATCGTTCCGGCGGTGTTTTGACGGGTAAGGTGACGCAATACCCTCGACCGAGTTTCATGGGCGAAAGTGAAAGTAAAAAAGACCGGACATTTTAGTGTGCACCGGACCTTCCGGTGCTAATATCTCGGTGGTTCTTTGCGGTAGAAGGAAACGGATGGCACGGGGCTGTTCCCCGGACTCCGGACTATCGGGCCATGGTGCGTTTTTACCGAAAAAGTGCATTTTTTTCCGCG